>NC_060149.1:39382657-39685687 GCF_021461385.2 Schistocerca piceifrons | reverse complement strand
TTTCTGCATCTGTCTCCCATCCCCCATGAGGATCATCTATGATGTCATCACCTTTCCACATCTTCTCCATTTCCTTGAACAAATCTGATCCTCTAAACAAACAGCTGCCTCGACCCCCCTCAGCCCCTTGTGTTCCTTTCCTCTCCACTCCCCACCTCCTACCGCACTTTTACCGATGTGTCCCAACCTCTCTCCAACTCTACACCCTCCACCTCTTATCCCAAAGGAACTACTAACATCTTTCGTCTTGGATGATGCGCTTCACCCCAGTATTTATCCTTCCTTCCAACTCTGAACCTGGCCTCCACTCCTCTCTTCCCTTATCTCACTCTCCTCCCCCTCCCCATCTGCTATTATCTCCCTCCTGTCCCCTCCATCTTTCTCACTTCTCCTTTCCCAGTCCTTGGGCTCTTTCCTAAGCTGCTCCCTCCCCCCTCTATCTGTCTCCTACTCTATGGTGTGCTACTGGCTCTCCACTAGTCACTTGCTGCCCCCTCCCCTCATCCACCGACCATCTTACTATCTTACCTCTCTCCTTCCTCTCTAACCTCCCATCCTTTAGCAGGCCCTTCTGCTTTTAATGCAAGTTACACTGTCGCGTTTCGGTGCTCGCAGTGTGTGATCAGTGTCGTCGTCCCGTGTGGCTCTCATTGCTGTGATAAGCGTTTTTAATTGTACTCTTCGGGCCACCAGTGTTTATCTGCTCGTCTTCGTCAAGTGTCATTTTAATTATATGTGGAAATTATATAAACGTCCCTTGTGAAACTATCCCTTTTTTTGTATATTTTAACGCCCATTGTTTCCCCTTTTCATGTGGAAACTTCATCTTTTATCTCCATAGTTTACGTACGTACTGTGACTCCTGTGTTGTTTTATGTAGTCTCTTGGCTGAAGAGCAGTGAATTGTGCTGCTGCCAGCCCACATCTGCCCGCATGAGCAGGGGTATGAAATAACAACTAAGGAAAAAAAGAAATGTAAAACATAATTACTTCTGACTGTTTTGTTCAGAGAATTTTTTTTTCTGTGCTCAAGCGCAGCTTTCGTATATCATGTAATAAATGAGGAAGAATAGATGCAAATATAAACAACACGATTCTTGTAACTTTTTGCCCCTTTGGAAAGGGAAGACGTTAACTTACGTCCTGACAAGTACTAATAGTTGCATTTACAGACGAAGACATATCACTTAGTTGCAATGACATTGTTCGCCTGACCAGAAATACCAATTAGCAGATAATTAGATTTATTGTACATGTAAGTGCTTCCAGTTGTTACTTACGATTAATTGACGTTGATAAATGACAGTTACTGCGATAACCGTTCCTCTGATACAGGCAGTTATTTCAATTACTGTCTAATGGCAACAGTGCCTCGCGCCATCTGTTGACCGAAGATCGTACTACGCTTTCCCGTCAACTCGTCGGAGATCTGGCTAGGAACTAAGGAGAGGGTAGACCATTTGGAAGGCGTTCTATAGTCCATGGGAATAACTGTGAGACTGCGCGCCATCTGTTGATAAGAACTGTGTACTATATCGTGCGTCTTCGTTACTTTTAGCACAAACAATTAAATAAGGTTAATGTCCGAGCGGTGGCTGATAGGAGCTGCAGTACAGGCATTAACAAGTGTGGCCGTTCAATTAAGCCACTGCCTCATATGTCAATTTAGCTTGGACGGGTTGTATAAAGAGAGGTACCATAAGGAATTCGAGCGACTATGGAAATAACTGTCAGAGATCGGTATTTACCTCTGCATCAGAGGGTTGGATCCCCTCAGTCGACGACGTCAAGCTGTTCGTCCGTCCGTCCGTCCGCCCGTCCGTCCGTCCGCCTACCTGCTCGCTGTCCGTCTCCGCTGCTGCCTGCTGTCCGTCCGTTCGCCGCCGCCGCCGCCGCCCGCCGGTGCTCGCCGCCGCCCGCCGCCGTCGCCGTCGCCGTTGCCGCCAGCCGGTGCTCGCCGCCGCCGCCGCCGTCGCCGTCCGCCCTGGTCGTCCGACCCTGGTCTTCGTCCGTCTGCGTCTTCGCCTGTTCCCAGTTTGTGTCTTTTCCTTTTAGTGCTGTGCGTTTTTTCTTCCTGTCGTCATGTCCGCCCCCACCACCACCGCCACCACTACCACCACCGCCATCGTCTATACCTCACCTTCCGCCGCTTCCACTACTATAACTTGGTGTGCCCAATCCCACCCCCCTCCTTCCATCCCACCTCTCCTCACTCTCCCTTCGCCCTCGCTGTTTGTCGCCCCCTCTCCCCATTCTTCATCTCGTTCTGATCCTTTCCCCCCACTCCCCCAGCCTGTCACTGCAGCTCCGGCTAGGGTGGTGGCCCGTCGGGCCACTGTCCACGCCCAGATCTCCCCGTCGCCTTCGCCATCACCGCCACCACCGTCATCATCGTCCCAGTCACCGTCGCCTTCACCGTCACCGTCACCATCTCCGGCGCCGACTGCTGCGTCCAAGCCGGGACCTGTCCCTTCCCGCCACCTCCCAATCGCTCCCGTCCCTCATGTCACCACCCCCCCCTTCTGCCGCCGTCAAACGCCCTAGTGGCACCCCCACCTCCTCCGCTCCCAAAAAGGCCCTGCCCCGACCTCCTTCCCCCCCCCCAGGGTGCCATGGATGTCTCCCCGCCTGGCCCTGCTCCCACCTCCTCCTCCTCCTCCTCCTCCCCCCCCCCCCGTCTATACAAGTATCTCCTGTCCCGTCCCGATCCTTCCTTTCTCGAGGCCCGGAACCTCTCCCTCCTCCTCCGCCAACATTTCCCTGGTGCCCCCATCTCTCTCCTTACTCCCAGACGGGATTCTGTTCTCATCTCCTCCCCCAGCCCAACCCTCCATACTGACATCCTCTCCCGTCTCCCCATCTCCCGTTTTGGTCCCAACGCCTCCCTTACCCCTGCTCCTTCTCCATCTCCTACCCTCCAACCCCAACCCCCGCGACGCCCGCCGACCCTCACCGCCATGATCACGCGGCTCAGTCCGTCGATCACGGAGGAGGAGGTGTTGGCGGAGCTCAAGGCCCATCCCACGCTGGAGGTGCGGACGGTCCGCCGCATTTTCAACTCAGCCGGCCCCACCCGCCTCATGCGGGTTTTCTCTGAGGACGCCCCCTCCATTGACCGTCTCCTGAAGGAGGGTGCCCTCCTCTTCCACCAGCGGTATAAGGTCGACCCCTCCCGTTCCCCTCCTCAATCCCTGCGCTGCCAGAGGTGTCTACACTATAATGCGCACCCCACAGCTGAGTGCCGCGAGGCCCCCACCTGCCCGCATTGTCGGCAAGCACACTTCCTCCGGCAGTGCCCTAACCTCCAATCCCCTCCCTCCTGTAATACCTGCAATCTCCCCCATCCCACCTACTCCCAAAAGTGTAAAGCCCGACCCCCTCCAACCACTCCTGAACTCACCGTACCTGTCCGTCCTCTGGACGCCCCCACCCCTCCTGGCAATTCCCGTTGTCCAGCCCCCCACTGCTGAGGACATCATCAGGTTCCTCACCATCGTCCTCCAGAATGTTCATCCCTTTCAGCGCCCCCACACCCTCCAACAGATCTCCCTCGCTGCCCGTTCCATTTTTCACTTTAAAATGCACGCCACCTATTCCAACAACCAGGCCCATTTCACCTTCTCCCATCTTGACACCCTCGTCTAAATCCCTGTCATGGCACAACAGCACCGTATCCTTTTCAAGAACATCCGCTCGCTTCCCGCCAACAAGAACCTCTTCATGCACACCCTTGCTACCCACCGTGTGGATGCCTTCCTCCTTAATGAAACCTTCCTCCAACCCCACCACTCTATCCACACCTCCCCCTATCTCCTCCACCGCTCCGATAATCCCCTCCAGGTTGCGCGTGGCGGAGTTGCCATTGGTCACCACCGTCGGATCCCCGTTCGGCTCCAACCTCTCCTTCCTGACCCCACCGAACACCTGATCCTTAGTCTCTTCTTCCCCGGCCTTACCGTTACCTGTGCCACCATCTATGTCCGCCCTAACGCCCCTATTCCCTTCGACTTCCTCTCCCACATTGACCACACTTTCTCCTCCTACGTGATCGCCGCCAACCTCAACATCCATAGTCGTTCCGCCGCCCAGTTACGGCGGTGGCATCGGTTCCTCTCCTCCCTTCAAGGCGACCTCATCCCCATCCCCCAGCACACCCGTCCCGAATCCAACTCCACTCCTGATGTTATCCTCTCCTCCCCCAACCTCCTTGGCCGCATAACGGTGGATGTCCTGGAGCCTATTGGTAGCGACCATCTCCCTGTCCTCCTCACCGTTTCAGACGGTCGTCGCCCTCGCCCCAACCCTCCTACTGACCCTCCCCCTAAGTATGTCCACGACTATTCCCGTGCCGACTGGAATGCCTACCGGGATACCCTTTCCACCCAGGTCGATAGCCACCCCTTCACCTACCACCACCCAGACGATGTCACCCAAGCCGCCTACTTTCTCCAGCAGACCTTGTCTGAGGCCGTGGGGGCCCACGTCCCTACTGTCGCCATCCACCCCCACCGTCCTACCCTACCCCCACAGGCCATTCTTCTCCTCCGTGAATCCCGTCTTCTCTACCGTGCTTTCCTTCGCACGCGTGACCCGGACACACTACGACGCCACCGGCAACTCCAGCGACACATTCGTAATTTGCTCGCGGCTAAGAAACGCCGGGATTGGCGACAGACAAGCACCCGTTTAAATGCTACCCTGCCAATCAACTCGTCCAAGTTCTGGTCGGCTTTCCGTCGCCTTACCGGAACTAAACCCTCCCCCTATTATCCTCTTCTCCATGATGATCACCCTTTCCCTGACACCCTTAGTAAGGCCAATCACTTTGCCTCCTACCTCTCCGATGTCTTTTCCATCACCGATGATCCCCAGTTCGATTACTCCCTCTTCCCGGATGTCCGCGATCGAACTGACACCTCCGTCCCTCCCCTCGCCCCGGGTTTCCAGTACTTGGACAACATTGCACACACGGAACTCAATGCCCCTATCACTACACAGGATCTCATTGCTACACTCCGCACCAAACGCAACACCGCTCCTGGTCACGATCGTGTCACCTACCGTCACCTTCGTGAAGCTCCTGTCTCTTTCCTCTCCACCCTGGCTAGGCTCTACAATGTAGTCCTGTCCACCGGTTACTACCCCGACCTGTGGAAAACCTCCCGTATCCTCATGTTCCTTAAACCTGGCAAACCGCCGTCCGACGTCTCCTCCTACCGTCCCATCAGCCTTACCTCAGTCTTCAGCAAGGTCCTGGAATCTATCCTCACCCAACGCATCCACTAGCATCTCCGCCAGCACCGCCTCCTTCCCGTTACCCAGTGTGGCTTTCGGCCGTCCTTCTCTTCCGACGACCTTCTCCTTCACCTCACTCATCTCCTTTCTGAACAGCTTAATTCCCGTCGCTCCGCAATCTTCCTCTCCCTGGACCTCGAACGTGCATATGACCGCTTATGGCATTCCGGTCTACTTTTCAAGCTCCAAACCTTCGCCCTTCCCATTAACTACGTCCGTCTGATCGGCTCCTTTCTCTCCCGCCGTCCTTCCTATGTCACCATCCATAACACCGATTCCTAAACCTTTTTCCCCTCCGCCGGTGTGCCCCAAGGCTTCGTCCTCTCCCCCCTTCTGTACCTGTTGTACACGGCGGACATGCCGCCGCCGTCACCCCCCGTCCACCTTCTCCAGTTTGCCGATGACACCGCCTTCCTTGCCCTTGCCCCCACCCTACAGCGCTCCCAACGCCTTCTCCAATCCCATCTTGACCAGTTCACCGCTTGCTGCAACCAGTGGTTGTTCAAGGTCAATCCTTCCAAAACCCAGGCGATCATTGTAGGCAAAACCACCCCTTCCTTCCGCCTCCTTGATTTCTATCTCACTGTCTATGGCCGTCCCATCGCCCTCACTCCCACCCTTCAGTATCTTGGCGTCACCCTCGACCGTCGCCTCTCCTGGACTCCCCATCTCCAGACAATCCAAGCCAAGGGGCGTCCCCGCCTCCGTCTCCTCAAGCTCCTTTCAGGCCGTACGTGGGGTCTGGACCCCTCCACAATCCTCCACACCTATAAATCCCTTATCCGCCCTATCCTTTGTTATGCCCATCCAGCCTGGATCTCCGCCCCTCCAACCTTTTATAAATCCCTCCAAATCCTTGAACGCCATGCTCTCCGCCTCGCCTATCGCATCCGTCTCCCCTCCCACACGCGGATCCTGTATGATCTCATCCCCTTCCCCCACCTCCTCCATTTCCTTGAAAGGACACGGATCCTGTACACCTCCCGTAAACTCGACCCTCCTCACCCGCTCGTCTCCCCGCTCCTCTCCCACCCCCGCCCGCTGCCGCGCCTGTATTCCCATGTCCCACCCGGTCTCCATCTCTCCACCCTCCTTACCCTCTCCCAAGGTGGCTTCCGCCAGCTACCTCTCCCTGATGATGTCCTCGTCCCCTCCATCTACCCCAGCAGGTCCCCGGACTCGCACACGCTCAGTGGACATTCGCGCGCCGGAGATCACCGCCGTCAGTGTATCGTGTGTGCCGTCATGTTTAGTGTTCAGTGATTCATCGTCACACTCCATCGTTCACCAGTGCCATCGTCTTCTTCAGTGTCTGTGCCTCATGTCAACAGTTCGTCGTGTGGATTGTCATCGAGTGTGAACGGCTTATTGTGTTTTTATGTTCATGTGTCTACTGTTTTTTCCCGTCGTTTTTCTGTGTGATGTCTCTTCTCTGTTTATCTCATTGTACTCTCTTCGGCTGAAGAGCGGCGTATTGTGCTGCTGCCAGCCTACCTGATTGTTCAGGTGTCAAAATAACAATAAAGTAAAAAAAAAATATTTACCTCTGGCAGTTATCGTTATTGGCTCACAGTTCTCGCTCTCTGGCAGTTATCGGACTACCATTACAAGTAACCTGGAAGTTGGTAACGGAATAACTGTGTGTTTGTGTTCCTGATACAGTGACTCCAGTCTTAGACCCCGGTGATATTACAGAGACGATAGTTACTGGAGCGAAGAAATATGTACGTACTTCTTCGGAAATAGCCGCTGACCATCGCGAATGACAAATAACATGTCAGAAAGTATAACAAAATACAGTGGAATATAAAAATTATTATCCTCATCATTTGTCAGGAGATTGTCAAAATATGTGAATATATTACAGTAACTGCTAATATTAACAGAATTGATACACTGTCAGAATAAAACACAGTTATGCACTTTTAATAAATTTATCATACACAGAATATCCGATCTTGACTGTTGCAACCAAGTGCTGTCAAAACTGAAATATAGCAGAATTCTTACCTAAGCTGGTCTATCAGTCTCTGTTACGATATTCATCTACAGAGTAGAAGGAGGGGTCAATGGAAGCGTCTGATTCCACCCGTCTGCTTCGACGTAAAGGTGTTGTGGTGTGTGAATGTCATTACGGCACGGTGTTTATGAGTTGGTTATTGTGTGTGTGTGTGGGGGGGGGGGGGGCTGTCGATCTAGGTTGCAGTGCCGGAATTTGCTGGTGGTAATTAATTTTTTTTTCTAGCTGTGATGTTTTGTGTATTTATGAAGTGCTGAATGTGATTTAATTTATGTAGGAATGATTGATTTGTGGACTTTTGGGATTGTGGTTTTATTTTTCGCAGTTGTAGGTGTTGGTTTTTTGGCATCAGTAGCTGTGGTGGACCTATATAGGTCACCGGAAATGACCGATTCCCATTTTCATACTTGTACGTGTTGATGTTTTAGTATCGTCATCTGAGGTTGACCTATGTAGGTCAAGGGAAATGTCCGATTCCAATTTTCGTACTTTTTGTTGTGGGTATTGGTGTTTTGGTATGGTCACCTATGGTTGACCTATATTGTTGAAGGGAAGTGTCCGATTCCTGCAGATTTTTGTTGGTGTAGCAGAATGCTGTATTTTTTTTTCTTTTTGTTTTTCATTTTGTGTTTTGAGATCATGGTGCGTTTTTTTTTTACTAGTTTGTCCTCACCCTAAAACCCCCAACTTCCCGCAGTTGTCCCGTTGGTTTGATTGTATTTTTGGTGGGAAATGTTATTGTATTATTTATATGTATCTTCGTGTTTGTTGCCATGTGTATGTAGTGACGTCATAGACACACTTAAAATAGCCATTTCCGGCATATTGATGACCGGTGGAATCAGACACTTCTGTATCAAATAGTCTTTCAAAAACACCGTAAACCGTGCTTTATCTGAAACCAAGTTTTTAATGGTAGCTGACTTGCTGGCAGTTTATTGAAAATGCATGTACCTGAATATTGGACCCCTTTTGGACCAAGGTAAGTGATTTTAGGTCTTTATGGAGATTGCTGTTCCCGTTTATAGTACTGATATTATGTATTGAGCTATTGGTTGGAAATACCTGTAACAAATTTCATTAAGGAATAAATATATTAGGAAGCAGTGGTTAGAATACCAACTTCCTTGAACATGGTCCTACATGATGTTCTTAAATTTATACCACAAACGATTTTTATTACACGCTTTTACATGCGAAAAACTTTTGCTACGTTTGATAAGTTACCTCAGAATGTGCTCCCTTATGAAATAATAGAATGAAAAATTGTGGTATGCCCTTCCCAACTGAATTTATTATCGAGTTGTAGTCCCAGAAATGTAACGCTGTCAACCTTTTCGATCTGCATGTCTTCATATGTTATAAACATGCTGTAGCTGGAGAAATTGAGCAGTTTCCAAATCTGACATAAAACTTGGATTAGCGTACTCACACTTTCCCCAATAGGACTAGCATTTACAGCGCAGGAGTAAACGAATCTGTCACATTACGTATATGTTTTGTTGTACTACAAGGCTGTACACTTTATTCTATTATGTGAGCAGCACAAGAAATTAAGCTTCGAATTTAGCCTATACATATTACTTCATACTTAAAAATGCACGTTGTTAACATTTTACTTAAACAGTGCTTTGGCGAAGTTCCGCGTACTTTCTGTCGCAACTGCGAAGATAATATTTCTAACAGCGACCAATAACGTACAAAAATATAATATGAAACACTAATAATCGTTCTAACATCAACTAAAATGTACCCGGAGTTAATAAGCTAAGGTTATGACACGATTCATACTACTCACAGTTATACTGATAACTAAACTGATGTATTCCAACTACGTCGTTATTTAACTTTAGCCCCGCGGAATATTAGGTATTCGCTAGCGAAAAATAACTTGACAGTTATTAATAACAGTTAATGATAACGGTTACTCCACAATAACCGTTTGGCCCGCCTCTAAAACAAACTCTGCTTTAAGCTTTATTTACCGAATGATATTTTCTATGGACAAGACAGAAATGGGA
Source organism: Schistocerca piceifrons (assembly GCF_021461385.2). NCBI lineage: Eukaryota > Metazoa > Arthropoda > Insecta > Orthoptera > Acrididae > Schistocerca > Schistocerca piceifrons. The sequence goes on along the minus strand of NC_060149.1, from coordinate 39,676,351 downwards.
AAGCTACAAATAACGTAAGCCATTCAGTTTAGCAAATATTATATTTCTCTTCTGCGTTTTGCCACAGAGTTCCAATGATCTGCGGCTTCCACAAATTGCAGCCGAAATGCTGGCAGAATGTACCTAACGTTTTTTTTTTTTTTTTTTTTTTTTTTTTTTTTTTTTTTTTTTTTTTTTTGACACCTGAACAATCAGGTAGGCTGGCAGCAGCACAATACGCCGCTCTTCAGCCGAAGAGAGCACAATGAGATAAACAGAGAAGAGACATCACATAGAAAAACGACGGGAAAAAACAGTAGACACATGAACATAAAAACACAAGAAGCCGTTCACACTCAATGACAATCCACACGACGAACTGTTGACACGAGGCACAAACACTGAAGAAGACGATGGCACTGGTGAACGATGGAGTGTGACGGTGAATCACTGAACACGAAACATGATGGCACACACGATACACTGACGGCGGTGATCTCCGGCGCGCGAATGTCCACTGAGCGTGTGCGAGTCCGGGGACCTGCCAATAGAGGAGGAGGAGGAGGAAGGGGAGTGGGAGAGCGAGATGGGATAGCAGAGATGCCACAGGCAGGGTAGAAAGGGGGGAGGGAGGAAGGGGGAATGGAAGCCCGGGGGAAGAGGGGTGGAGGGAGGGGACAGGGGAAAAGGAAAGAGAAGGGAAGGGAAGAGAAGAGAAGGGAGGGAGGGCGCCGAAAGGAAAGGAGAACGGGAGAGGGGGGCGGGGCAGGGTCAAAGTTGATAGGAGGGGTAGATGGAGGGGATGAGGACATCATCAGGGAGAGGGAGATGGCGGAAGCCACCTTGGGAGAGGGTAAGGAGGGTGGAGAGATGGAGACCGGGTGGGACATGGGAATACAGGCGCGGCAGCGGGCGGGGGTGGGAGAGGAGCGGGGAGACGAGCGGGTGAGGAGGGTCGAGTTTACGGGAGGTGTACAGAATCCGTATCCTTTCAAGGAAAAGGAGGAGGTGGGGGAAGGGGATGAGATCATACAGGATCCGCGTGGGCGAGGGGAAACGGATGCGATAGGCAAAGCGGAGAGCATGGCGTTCATAGATTTGGAGGGATTTATAAAAGGTTTGGGGGGTCGGAGATCCAGGCTGGATGGGCATAACGAAGGATAGGGCGGATGAGGGATTTATAGGTGTGGAGGATTGTGGAGGGGTCCAGACCCCACGTACGGCCGGAAAGGAGCTTGAGGAGACGGAGGCGGGAACGCGCCTTGGCTTGGATTGTCTGGAGATGAGGAGTCCAGGAGAGGCGACGGTCGAGGGTGACGCCAAGGTACTTAAGGGTGGGAGTGAGGGCGATGGGACGGCCATAGACGGTGAGATAGAAATCAAGGAGGCGGAAGGAAGGGGTGGTTTTGCCTACAATGATCGCCTGGGTTTTGGAAGGATTGACCTTGAGCAACCACTGGTTGCACCAAGCGGTGAACCGGTCAAGATGGGATTGGAGAAGGCGTTGGGAGCGCTGTAGGGTGGGGGCAAGGGCAAGGAAGGCGGTGTCATCGGCAAACTGGAGAAGGTGGACGGGGGGTGACGGCGGCGGCATGTCCGCCGTGTACAAAAGATACAGGAGGGGGGACAGGACGGAGCCTTGAGGCACACCGGCGCAGGGGAAAAAGGTGTAGGAATCCGTGTTATGGATGGTGACATAGGAAGGACGCGGGAGAGAAAGGAGCCGATCAGACGGACGTAGTTAATGGGAAGGGCGAAGGTTTGGAGCTTGAAGAGGAGACCGGAATGCCATACGCGGTCATATGCACGTTCGAGGTCCAGGGAGAGGAAGATTGCAGAGCGACGGGAATTAAGCTGTTCAGAAAGGAGATGAGTGAGGTGAAGGAGAAGGTCGTCGGAAGAGAAGCACGGCCGAAAGCCACACAGGGTGACGGGAAGGAGGCGGTGCTGGCGGAGATGCTGGTGGATGTGGCGGGTGAGGATAGATTCCAGGACCTTGCTGAAGACCGAGGTAAGGCTGATGGGACGGTAGGAGGAGACGGCGGACGGCGGTTTGCCAGTTTTAAGGAACATGAGGATACGGGAGGTTTTCCACAGGTCGGGGTAGTAACCGGTGGACAGGACTACATTGTAAAGCCTGGCCAGGGTGGAGAGGAAAGAGACAGGAGCTTCATGAAGGTGACGGTAGGTGGCACGATCTTGACCAGGAGCGGTGTTGCGTTTTGTGCGGAGTGTATCAGTGAGATCCTGTGTAGTGATAGGGGCATTGAGTTCCGTGTGTGTAATGTTGTCCAAGTACTGGAAGCCAGGAGCGAGGGGAGGGACAGAGGTGTCAGTTCGATCGCGGATATCCGGGAAGAGGGAGTAATCGAACTGGGGATCGTCGGGGATGGAGAAAACATCGGAGAGGTAGGAGGCAAAGTGATTGGCCTTACTAAGGGTGTCATGGAAGGGGAGATCATCGTGGAGAAGAGGAAAGCAGGGGGAGGGTTTAGTTCCGGTAAGGGGACGGAAGGCCGACCAGAACTTGGACGAGTTGATTGGTAGGGTTGCATGTAAACGGGTGCATGTCTGTCGCCAGTCCCGGCGTTTCTTAGCCGCGAGCAAATTACGAACGTGTCGCTGGAGTTGCCGGTGGCGTCGTAGTGTGTCCGGGTCACGCGTGCGGAGGAAGGCACGGTAGAGACGACGGGATTCACGGAGGAGGAGAACGGCCTGTGGGGGTAAGGTAGGACAGTGGGGGTGGATGGCGACAGTAAGAACATGGGCCTCCACGGCCTCCGACAAGATCTGCTGGAGAAAGGAGGCAGCATGGGTGACATCGTCAGGGTGGTGGTAGGTGAGAGGGTGGCTATCGACCTGGGTGGAAAGGGTATCCCGGTAGGTATTCCAGTCGGCTCGGGAATAGTCGTGGGCATACTTATTTATTTATTTATTTATTTATTTATTGTTCCGTGGGACCACATTTAGGAGAAGTCTCCATGGTCATGGAACGAGTCAATACATGAAATTATAACACGATTGTAGAAACACATAAAATGAAACAAGTCGTTAGTTTAAATAAAGAAAATCAAGAATGTAACACTGGAATTTGCTTAATTTTTTATCTCTTCCAGGAGCTCCTCGACAGAATAGAAGGAGTGAGCCATGAGGAAACTCTTCAGTTTAGACTTAAAAGTGTTTGGGCTACTGCTAAGATTTTTGAGTTCTTGTGGTAGCTTATTGAAAATGGATGCAGCAGAATACTGCACTCCTTTCTGCACAAGAGTCAAGGAAGTGCATTCCACATGCAGATTTGATTTCTGCCTAGTATTAACTGAGTGAAAGCTGCTAACTCTTGGGAATAAGCTAATATTGCTAACAACAAACGACATTAAAGAAAATACATACTGTGAGGGCAATGTCAAAATTCCCAGACTATTGAATAGGGGTCGACAAGAGGTTTTCGAACTTACACCATACATAGCTCGAACAGCCCGTTTTTGAGCCAAAAATACCCTTTTTGAATCAGAAGAATTACCCCAAAAAATAATACCATATGACATAAGCGTATGAAAATATGCGAAGTATACTACTTTTCGTGTTGAAATGTCACTTATTTCAGATACTGTTCTAATGGTAAATAAAGCGGCATTTAGTTTCTGAACAAGATCCTGAACATGGGCTTTCCACAACAGCTTACTATCTATCCGTACGCCTAGGAACTTGAACTGTTCCGTCTCGCTTATAACATGCCCATTCTGTCTGATTAAAATATCGGTTCTTGTTGAATTGTGAGTTAGAAACTGTAAAAAGTGAGTCTTACTGTGATTTAGCATCAAATTATTTTCCACAAGCCACGAACTTACTTCATGAACTACATTATTTGATAATGTTTCAATATTACACACAAGATCCTTCACTACCAAGGTGGTGTCATCAGCAAACAGAAATATTTTTGAATCACCTGTAATACTAGAAGGCATATCATTTACATAAATAAGGAACAGCAGTGGCCCCAGCACCGACCCTTGGGGAACGCCCCATTTAACAGTGCCCCATTGGGACTGAACATCATTACCACTCTCAATATTGCGGAGGATTACCTTCTGCTTTCTGTTCTTAAAGTAGGAGGCGAACCAATTGTAAGCTACTCCCCTTACTCCATAATGTTCCAACTTCTGCAGTAATATTTTGTGGTCAACACAGTCAAAAGCCTTCGTTAAATCAAAGAAAACACCTTAGGGGGAGGATTCGTACGAGGGTCGGGGCGAGGGCGACGACCGTCTGAAATGGTGAGGAGGACAGGGAGATGGTCGTTACCAATAGGCTCCAGGACATCCAAGGTAATGCGGCCAAGGAGGTTGAGGGAGGATAGGATAACATCAGGAGTGGAGTTGGATTCGGGACAGGTGTGCTGGGGGATGGGAATGAGGTCGCCTTGAAGGGAGGAGAGGAACCGATGCCACCACCGTAACTGGGCAGCGGAACGACTATGGATGTTGAGGTCGGCGGCGATCACGTAGGAGGAAAAGGTACGATCGACATGGGAGAGGAAGTCGAAGGGAATAGGAGCGTTGGGGCGGACATAGATGGTGGCGCAGGTAACGGTAAGGCCGGGGAAGAAGAGACTAAGGATCAGGTGTTCGGTGGGGTCGGGAAGGAGAGGTTGGAGCCGGCGGTGGTGACCAATGGCAACTCCGCCACGCGCAATTGGGAGGGGATTATCGGAGCGGTGGAGGAGGTAGGGCGAAGTGTGAATGGTGTGGTGGGGTTGGAGGAAGGTTTCATTAAGGAGGAAGGCATCCACGCGGTGGGTGGCAAGGGTGTGCAGGAAGAGGTTCCTGTTGGCGGGTAGGGAGCGGATGTTGTTGAAAAGGATACGTTGCTGTCGCACCATGATCGGGTTTTAGACGAGGGTGTCAAGGCGGGAGAAGGTGAAATGGGCCTGGTTGTTGGAGTAGGTGGCGTACATCTTGAGTTGGAATATGGAACGGGCGGCAAGGGAGATCTGCTGGAGGGTGTGGGGGCGCTGAAAGGGATGAACATTCTGGAGGAGTACCTAACGGTTTTTTTTTTTTTTCCTTTATTGTATTTCAATTCCCCATCGGGGCGGGCTGGCAGCAGCATATGCGCTGCTCTTCAGCCGAAAGACATAGAACAAAACAATAGAAGACATTTAAAAACAGCAAAGGAGAGAAGAAGGCGAACATAGATATAAAAAAGGGAGAACATCATGGAAGGCAATATACAAAAAACGGGGTGACTGTAAAATGGAGATAAAAAAAAACTGTTTAAAAGTAGCACACACAAAAAGCCACACACTGCGACGATTAAAAGAACACAAGGCACAGTATGACTGGAGCATAAAGGTGTTGACGGATGGCGTAGCACACAACGTAACACTGACGCGAACCTCAAGGCAGTACACAATTAAAATCACACCTCTTGACGCACACGACAAACAGCACGAAACACAACACTGACGTGGCACACTGATGATGATCAATACAGAGGATCTGCCAGGTTCAAGGAGATGAGGGAGACCTGAAGAAGTCAGGGAGGGGAAGAGATGGGGGAGGGGAATGGGGGGCGCTCGGAAGAGGGCCAGGTAGGGAGGGATGTGGGAAGGAGAGAGGCAAGTATGGGGTGCAGGGTCTCAGGGGAGGGGGGGATGGAGGAAAATCCGCTCTAGGAGAAGGAGGAAAGAGGAGAAGGGGGCCCTGGGGAGGGGGGTGGGGGGAACAAAGCCGGGTTATAGTTGGAAGGAAGGGTATATGTCACGCCAAAGTTCGTCATCCGGGAGGGGGAGGCGTTGGAAATTGCCCTGATGAAGGAGATGGAGGGTGTGGAGGTGGAGAGACGGAGGGATACAGCGATAGAGGCGCGGCAACGGGTGGGGGGTGGAGAGGAAGGAGGAAACCAGAGGGTGGGGGGATCAACCCTGCGAACAATGTAAAGGATGCGGAGATGTTGGAGGAACAAGAGGAGGTGGGGGAAGGGAATCAGTTCATACAGAAGCCGTGTGGGGGAAGGAAGGCGGATACGGAAATCAAGGCGGAGCGCATGGCGTTCAAGGATTTGGAGATCTTTGTAAAAGCGGGTGGGGGCGGAGATCCAGGCGACGCTGGCATAACAGAGGATAGGATGGATGAGGGATTTGTAGGTGTGGAGGATGGTAGAAGGATGCAATCCCCATGTCCGGCCGGACAGGAGTTTCAGCAGGCGGAGGCGGGAATGGGCTTTCTGCTGGATGGTCAGGAGATGAGGGGTCCAGGTGAGGTGTCGGTCAAGGGTGAGGCCAAGGTATTTCAGGGTGGGGGTGAGTTGGATAGGACGACCATAAAGGGTGAGGTAGAAATCTTGGAGGCGAAAGGAGCGAGTGGTACGGCCTATGATGATTGCCTGGGTTTTGGAGGGGTTGAGACGGAGGAGCCACTGGTTACACCAAATGGTGAACTGGTTAAGGTGGGTTTGGAGGGTACGTTGAGACCGTTGAAGGGTAGGATAGAGAGCCAGGAAGGCGGTGTCATCAGCATATTGGAGAAGGTGAACTGGTGGGGGTGGCTTGGGCATATCAGCTGTATACAAGAGATAAAGGAGAGGGGAGAGGACAGAACCCTGGGGGACGCCAGCCGTGGGATAAAAGATACGGGAGTTGGTGTTGTGGAGGGTGACATAGGAAGGACGGTGCGAGAGGAAGGAAGCGACCAGATGGACAAAATTGATAGGCAGGGCGTAGGTTTGGAGTTTAAAGAGGAGACCGGGATGCCATACACGGTCATAGGCATTTTGGAGGTCAAGGGAAACAAAAATGGCGGAGCGACGGGAGTTGAGCTGAGGGACAGAAGGTGAACAAGGTTGAGGAGTTGGTCGTCAGCAGAGAAGGAGGGTCGGAAGCCACACTGGGTAAGGGGGAGGAGGTGGTGCTGAGCAAGGTGCCGATGGATACGGTGGGAGAGGATGGATTCAAGGACCTTACTGAAGACGGAGGTGAGGCAGATGGGACGATAGGAAGAGGCGGCAGAAGGGGGTTTGTTGGGTTTAAGGAAGAGGAGGACGCGGGAGGTCTTCCACAGGTCAGGGTAGAAGCCAGTAGAGAGGATGACATTATAGAGATGGGCGAGGACAGTTAGTAAGGAATAGGGGCTTTCTCGAAGGTGACGGTAGGTGACACAGTCGTGACCAGGGGCCGTGTTGCGTTTGGACTGGAGGAGAAGTTTAATGTCTTGTGCTGTGATGGGAGTGTTGACGTCGGAGGGGGGCAACTGCCCCAAGTACTGGAGACTAGGAGCAAGTGGAGCGACTGAGGTATCAGCACGTTCCATGACGGTGGGGAAAAGAGAATAATCAAAGTGGAGATAATCGGGGATGGAGAAGACCTCGGAAAGGTGGGAAGCGAAGTGGTTGGCCTTACTGAGGTTGTCTGGAAGGGGGCGATCGTTATGGAGAAGGGGGTAGTGGGGAGCGGAAAGGGAACCAGTAAGACGATGGAAGGCAGACCAGTACTTGGAGGAGTTGATAGGGAGGGTGGCATTGAGTCGTGTGCAGGTCTGGCGCCAGTCCCGGCGTTTCGTTGCTGTAATAAGGTTCCGTACGTGTCGCAGTATTTGCCGGTGGCGTTGGAGTGTATCCCTGTCACGAGTGCGGAGGAAGGAGCGATAGAGGCGGCGGGATTCACGGAGGAGGAGGACAGCCCGCGGAGGGAGAGTGGGACGGTGTGGGTGGATGGTTTTAGTAGGAACATGGGCCTCCACGGCGTCAGTAATGACCGTCTGAAGGAAGGACGAGGCGCGGATGATGTCGTCAGGATGGCGATAGGTAAGAGGGTGGCTTTCGACCTGGGTGGAGATGGAGTCCCGGTAGGCATCCCAGTTGGCACGGCGATAGTCATGGACGACCTTGGGAGGGGGTGCAGGTTGCGGAGCCGGAGGGGGGCGGTTTGCAGACGTTATGGTGAGAAGGACAGGGAGGTGATCGCTACCTGTGGGGTCAAGGACGGCGACAGTGATACGCCCAAGGAGGTTGGCGGAGGCAATGACAACATCGAGGGTGGTGTTTCTTTCGGGTCAGGTGTGCTGGGGAATGGGAACAAGGTCACCCTGGATTGTGGAGAGGAACTGATGCCACCGCCGAAGGGCAGCAGCAGTGCGGCTATGGTTGTTGAGGTCGGCGGCAATCACATAGGTGGAGAAGGTGTGGTCAATGTGTGAGATGAAGTCATAAGGAAGAGGAGCAGTGGAGCGGACATAGATGGTGGCACAGGTAATGGTGAGGGAGGGGAAGAAGACGCTAAGGATAAGGTGTTCAGTGGGGTCATTGAGGAGAGGTTGTGGCCGGACGGGGATATGCTTAAGGTGGCCAATCGCGACTCCACCCTGCGCACGAGGACCAGGAGCATCAGTGCGGTGGAGGATATAGGGGGAGGTGCGGATAGAATGGTGGGGCTGGAGAAAGGTTTCGTTCAAGAGGAAGGTGTCGACCTGGTGGTGGGAGAGGGTGTGCATGAGGAGGTATTTGTTGGAGCGGAAGGAGCGAATGTTCTGGAAGAGGATGCGAAACTCGTGCCGCGCCATGACAGGAAGGAGGGGGGGAAGAGAGGGAAGGGAAGAGACTTAAACTAGGGTGTCGAGGCGGGTGAAGGTGAAGTGGGCTTGGTTGTGGGAGTAAGTGGCGAAGGTGTTCAGGTGGAAAACAGAGCGAGCAGCAAGGGATATTTGTTGGAAGGTGTGCGGTCGCTGAAAAGGGTGAATGTTTTGGAGTACAACGGTAATGAACCGGATGATGTCCTCGGCCGTGGGGGGTGGACGGAGGGAATTGTTAGGATGGACAGGAGGATCGATGGGACGAACTGGGACTGTAAGTTCAGGGGTGGCTGGAGGGGGTTTAGCTTTACACTTGTGGGAGTATGTGGGATGGGGGCCATTGCAGGTATTACAGGAAGGAGTAGCAGCGAGGTTGGGGCAGTTCTTGAGAAAGTGGGAGGCCTTGCAATGGGGACAGGTGGGGGGGTTTTTGCAGTTGGGAGTCAGGTGGTCATTGTACATCAGGCACCGTTGGCAACGGTAGGATTGGGGAGGGGATTTGGAGGATTCAACAGGGTGGCGACGGTGGTATATCAGGGCACCCTGGGTGAGGAGATGGTCTATGGATGGGGCGGACTCTGAGAAGACCCGCATGAGGTAGGTGGGACCAGAGGCATTGTGGATACGGCGGGCAGAGCGGATTTCCAAGTCCGGGTGGGAGTTCAGTTCTACCAACACTTCATCCTCTGTGATCACCGGGCTGAGCTTGGTGATCACAGCGGTGTAGGTGGGGGGGGCGATGGGGAGGCTGGGGCTGACGAGGAGTGGAAGCGGAAAGGAAGGGTGTCAGAGAGGCGTGGGGGCCAAACATAACTCGTGGGAGTTATCGCAGGAGGTCTGTGTGAAATGATGGGGACGGGGACTTGATAAGGACGGAGTCCCTGCGGGGAATGAGTTGGGAGATGGGAGCACCAGGTAAGTACTTTCGTATTTCCTTGGTGAGGGTACGAGCGTCAAGGAACTTAGCATCGGGAGTTGACAGGACAAAGGTGTGGAGGGTGGGGGCCATGGTAGGGGTGGCTGGAGGAGGGGTGGTGTCCATGGTGATGGCAGGGGGAGGGGGAGGTGGCGTTGATTTTTTGTGGGAAGTTGCGGGAGCAGAGTCGGTAAGGACGCGCTTTTGGGGTTTTTTGGAGACTGGAGGCTGGGAGGAGGGGAGAGGGACGGGGAGGATAGGGAGGTGGCGGGTGGCAGATCCCTGTGGCGTAGTGGAGGCACCGGGAGAAGCAGCTGGTTCAGTGGTGGCGATGGTGGCTCGGCGCAACGTGATGCGTGCGGGAGATGCAGAAGACGACGCGACGGGGTCGGTGAGAGAGGGGAAGCCAACCACCTGAGGGGCGGCAGCAGAGGCGGCAACAGAGGCATACGTGAGGGCGGGGGTAGTAGTGGGGGCTGTTGAGGGTGTGGAGGCTGGAGGAAGGGTGTAGAGGTGTGGGTATACAGCAGGGGAGGAGATAGGGGGGTGGGTAAGTGGAGGAAGGGAAGGGGAGGTGGAAGGAGGGAGGCCAGAGGCGGCACTCCAGCAAGTGACTGTGGGAGAGGGGGAGGGGGAGGTGTAGATGACGGTGGAGGTGGGAGTACTCATTGCAGACGAACGGCGACGGACAGACGGACGTGCAGCAGGCGGCGTCGGCGTCGGCGATTGGCAGCGGCGAACAGCAGGCGGCGTCGGCGTCGGCGGCGAACAGACGGACGAACAGCAGGCGGCGGCGGCAGCGGTTGCGACGACGGCGATGGACAGCCAGCAGGCGGACGGACGAACAGCGACAGCAGTGGGCGGGCAGACAGACAGACAGACACACACAATCTTCGAAGACGGAGATTCCACCCTGAGAGTAGCCCAGGCTTTGCAATCTGACGCTTTCGAAGAAGGGGATCCAACCCTCTAGAAGACCTAAAGTTTTTTTTTTTTTTTACTTTATTGTTATTTGAAAACCTGTACAACAGGCAGGCTGTCAGCAGCACACTACGCTGCTCTTCAGCCATAGAAGACACAAGCAGCAAAAACAGTGAGAAGACACATAAGTCACAGAGCGGTGGGCAAGAAAACAGGAGACACATAGAGACAATCACGGAGCCGTTCACACTCGTCGATAATCCACACTGCTAGCTGAGGAGACGACGCACAACCACTGAAGATGAGGATGGCACTGGTGAACGATGGAGGGGACGGTGAACACTAAACATTAAACATTAAACACTAAACACACAAAACACTGATGGCGGCGACCTCCGGCGCGCGAATGTCCACGTAACGTGTGCGAGTCCGGGGACCTGCCAAGAGGGGTAGAAGGGGGAGGTGGGGGAGAGGGGAGAAAAAGGATGCCAATGGCTGAGGAGTCGGGGGCAGGAGGAGAGGAACAGAGGAGGGGAGGCCCGGGGGAGGAGGGGGGAGAAAAGGAGGAGGGAGGGAAAAGGGAGAGGAGGGAGGGAGGGTGCACTGAGGAGTAAGTACAGGAGGAGGGCGGGAGGATCAAAGTTGATACGAGGGGTAGATGGAGGGGAGGAGGACATCATCAGGGAGGGGGAGCTGGCGGAAGCCACCTCGGGAGAGAGTAAGGAGGGTGGAGAGATGGAGACCGGGCGGGACGTGGGAATACAGGCGCGGCAGCGGGCGGGGATGGGAGAGGATTGGGGAGACGAGCGGGTGAGGAGGATCGAGTTTACGGGAGGTGTACAGGATCCGTATCCTTTCAAGGAAAAGGAGGAGGTGAGGGAAGGGGATGAGATCATACAGGATCCGCGTGGGGGAGGGGAGACGGATGCGATAGGCGAGGCGGAGAGCATGGCGTTCAAGGATTTGGAGGGATTTATAAAAGGTAGGGGGGGCGGAGATCCAGGCTGGATGGGCATAACAAAGGATAGGGCGGATGAGGGATTTATAGGTGTGGAGGATTGTGTAAGGGTCCAGACCCCACGTACGGCCGGAAAGGAGCTTGAGGAGACGGAGTCGGGAATGTGCCTTGGCTTGGATTGTATGGAGATGGGGAGTCCAGGAGAGGCGACGGTCGAGGGTGACGCCAAGGTACTTAAGGGTGGGAGTGAGGGTGATGGGACGGCCATAGACGGTGAGATAGAAATCAAGGAGGCGGAAGGAAGGGGTGGTTTTGCCTACAATGATCGCCTGGGTTTTCGAAGGATTGACCTTGAGCAACCACTGGTTACACCAAGCGGTGAATCGGTCAAGATGGGATTGGAGAAGGCGTTGGGAGCGTTGCAGGGTGGGGGCAAGGGCGAGGAAGGCGGTGTCATCGGCAAACTAGAGGAGGTGGACGGGGGGCGACGGCGGCGGCATGTCCGCCGTGTACAAAAGGTACAGAAGGGGGGAGAGGACGGAGCCTTGGGGCACACCGGCGGAGGGGAAAAAGGTGTAGGAATCTGTGTTATGGATGGTGACATAGGAAGGACGGCGGGAGAGAAAGGAACCGATCAGACGGACGCAGTTAATGGGAAGGGCAAAGGTTTGGAGCTTGAAGAGGAGACCGGAATGCCAGACGCGGTCATAAGCGCGTTCGAGGTCAAGGGAGAGGAAGATTGCGGAGCGACGGGAATTAAGCTGTTCGGAAAGGAGATGAGTGAGGTGAAGGAGAAGATCGGCGGAAGAGAAGGATGGCCGAAAGCCACACTGGGTGACGGGAAGGAGGCGGTGCTGGCGGAGATGCTGGTGGATGCGGCGGGTGAGGATAGATTCCAGGACCTTGCTGAAGACCGAGGTAAGGCTGATGGGACGGTAGGAGGAGACGGCGGACGGCGGTTTGCCAGGTTTAAGGAACATGAGGATACGGGAGGTTTTCCACAGGTCGGGGTAGTAACCGGTGGACAGGACTACATTGTAGAGCCTGGCCAGGGTGGAGAGGAAAGAGACATTAGCTTCACGAAGGTGACGGTAGGTGGCACGATCGTGACCAGGAGAGGTGTTGCGTTTTGCGCGGAGTGTAGCAAGGAGATCCTGTGTAGTGATAGGGGCATTGAGTTCCGTGTGTGTATTGTTGTCCAAGTACTGGAAACCAGGAGCGAGGGGAGGGACAGAGGTGTCAGTTCGATCGCGGATATCCGGGAAGAGGGAGTAATCGAACTGGGGATCGTCGGGGATGGAGAAGACATCGGAGAGGTAGGAGGCAAAGTGATTGGCCTTACTAAGGGTGTCAGGGAAGGGGTGATCATCGTGGAGAAGAGGATAGTAGGGGGAGGGTTTGGTTCCGGTAAGGCGACGGAAGGCCGACCAGAACTTGGACGAGTTGATTGGTAGGGTGGCATTTAAACGGGTGCATGTATGTCGCCAGTCCCGGCGTTTCTTAGCCGCGAGCAAATTACGAACGTGTCGCTGGGGTTGCCGATGGCGTCGTAGTGTGTCCGGGTCACGCGTGCGGAGGACGGCACGGTAGAGACGACGGGATTCACGGAGGAGGAGAACGGCCTGTGGGGGTAAGGTAGGACGGTGGGGGTGGATGGCGACAGTAGGAACGTGGGCCTCCACGGCCTCAGACAAGGTCTGCTGGAGAAAGGAGGCGGCATGGGTGACATCGTCAGGGTGGTGGTAGGTGAGAGGGTGGCTATCGACCTGGGTGGAAAGGGTATCCCGGTAGGCATTCCAGTCGGCTCGGGAATAGTCGTGGACATACTTAGGGGGAGGATCAGTACGAGGGTCGGGGCGAGTGCGACGACCGTCTGAAATGGTGAGGAGGACAGGGAGATGGTCGCTACCAATAGGCTCCAGGACATCCACCGTTATGCGGCCAAGGAGGTTGGGGGAGGAGAGGATAACATCAGGAATGGAGTTGGATTCAGGACGGGTATGCCGGGGGATGGGGACGAGGTCACCTTGAAGGGTGGAGAGGAACCGATGCCATCGCCGTAACTGGGCAGCGGAACGACTATGGATGTTGAGGTCGGCGGCGATCACGTAGGAGGAAAAGGTACGATCGACGTGGGAGAGGAAGTCGAAGGGAATAGGAGTGTTGGGGCGGACATAGATGGTGGCGCAGGTAACGGTAAGGCCGGGGAAGAAGAGACTAAGGATCAGGTGTTCGGTGGGGTCGGGAAGGAGAGGTTGGAGCCGAACGGGGATCTGGCGGTGGTGACCAATGGCAACTCCGCCACGCGCAATTGGGAGGGGATTATCGGAGCGGTGGAGGAGGTAGGGCGAAGTGTGAATGGTGTGGTGGGGTTGGAGGAAGGTTTCATTAAGGAGGAAGGCATCCACGCGGTGGGTGGCAAGGGTGTGCAGGAAGAGGTTCCTGTTGGCGGGTAGGGAGCGGATGTTGTTGAAAAGGATACGTTGCTGTTGCGCCATGATAGGGATTTAGACGAGGGTGTCGAGGCGGGAGAAGGTGAAATGGGCCTGGTTGTTGGAGTAGGCGGCGTACATCTTGAGTTGGAATATGGAACGGGCGGCGAGGGAGATCTGTTGGGGGGTGTGTGGGCGCTGAAAGGGATGAACATTCTGGAGGACGATGGTAAGGAAGCTGATGATGTCCTCAGCGGTGGGGGGGGGGACGAAGGGAATTGCCAGGAGGGGTGGGGGCGTCCAGGGGACGGACAGGGATGGTGAGTTCAGGAGTGGTTGGAGGGGGTCGGGCTTTACACTTTTGGGAGTAGGTGGGATGGGGAGATTGCAGGTATTGCAGGAAGGAGGGGATTGGAGGTTGGGGCACTGCCTGAGGAAGTGCGCTTGCCGACAATGCGGGCAGGTGGGGGCCTCGCGGCACTCAGCTGTGGGGTGCGCGTTATAGCGTAGACACCTCTGGCAGCACAGGGATTGAGGAGGGAAACGGGAGGGGTCGACCTTGTACCGCTGGTTAAAAAGGAGGGCACCCTCCTTCAGGAGACGGTCAATGGAGGGGGCGTGCTCAGAAAAAATCCGCATAAGGCGGGTGGGGCCGGCAGCGTTATGTATGCGGCGAACCGCACGCACCTCCAAATGAGAAGACACATAAGTCACAGAGCGGTGGGCAATAAAACAGGAGACATACAGAGACAATCACGGAGCCGTTCACACTCGTCGATAATCCACACTGCTAGCTGATGAGACGACGCACAACCACTGAAGATGATGATGGCACTGGTGAACGATGGAGGGGACGGTGAACACTAAACATTAAACACTAAACACACAAAACACTGATGGCGGCGACCTCCGGCGCGCGAATGTCCACGTAACGTGTGCGAGTCCGGGGACCTGCCAAGAGGGGTAGAAGGGGGAGGTGGGGGAGAGGGGAGAAAAAGGATGCCAATGGCTGAGGAGTCGGGGGCAGGAGGAGAGGAACAGGGGAGGGGAGGTCAGGGGCAGGAGGGGGGGAGAAAAGGAGGAGGGAGGGAAAAGGGAGAGGAGGGAGGGAGGGTGCACTGAGGAGTAAGTACAGGAGGAGGGCGGGGGGATCAAAGTTGGTAGGAGGGGTAGATGGAAGGGAGGAGGGCATCATCAGGGAGGGGGAGCTGGCAGAAGCCACCTTGGGAGAGGGTAAGGAGGGTGGAGAGGTGGAGACCGGGTAGGACGTGCGAATACAGGCGCGGCAGCGGGCGGGGGTGGGAGAGGATCGGGGAGATGAGCAGGTGAGGAGGATCGAGTTTGCGGGAGGTGTACAGGATCCGTATCCTTTCAAGGAAAAGGAGGAGGTGGGGGAAGGGGATGAGATCGTAGAGGATCCGCGTGGGGGAGGGGAGACGGATGCGATAGGCGAGGCGGAGAGCATGGCGTTCAAGGATTTGGAGGGATTTATAAAAGGTAGGGGGAGCAGAGATCCATGCTGGATGGGCATAACAAAGGATAGGGCGGATGAGGGATTTATAGGTGTGGAGCATGGTGGAGGGGTCCAGACCGTACGTACGGCCGGAAAGGAGGTTGAGGAGACGGAGGCGGGAACGTGCCTTGGCTTGGATTGTCTGGAGATGGGGAGTCCAGGAGAGGCGACGATCGAGGGTTACGCCAAGGTACTTAAGGGTGGGAGTGAGGGCGATGGGACGGCCATAGACGGTGAGATAGAAATCAAGGAGGCGGAAGGAAGGGGTGGTTTTGCCTACAATGATCGCCTGGGTTTTGGAAATATTGACCTTGAGCAACCACTGGTTGCACCAAGCGGTAAACCGGTCAAGATGGGATTGGAGAAGGCGTTGGGAGCGCTGTAGAGTGGGGGCAAGGGCAAGGAAGGCGGTGTCATCGGCAAACTGGAGAAGGTGGAACCTAACGTTCCCATCTACGACATATAAAAACAATCCGTTACGCTAATTAAATGGGTACAATTTTTTTTTTTTTGCATTCGGTAATAATTTTGTACGTTCCCAAGGGAACTGATACGCTTACCGGTTTTGATTGTAAGCAATTTCCTATGACATAACACTTGCAGATTTTTATTTTCTGTGTCGTAGCTGCGAAGTAACGGTAGCGCCGCACAGCGGTCATACAGCAAAGTACTTCGCCGCCAGCCCAGCTGTAGAGATGGCGTGGCTAGTTAGGTCCAGACTCCAGTGAGTGCCGTGCAAACGTCAGACATGTGCCGAATGGTGGAATGGTGGATACGCAAACGTTTTTCGTTGCAGTATTCGCTTTCGTGCGCAACAAACTTTGTTACTAACTTAAATTTCATTTAAATTAACCTCTCGTTACTATCTTTCATTGAATCTTTGACTCTGAAATTACGGTACACTGTCATTCATCTGCATCTGATTTTAACGAATCTCAGCTTCGGCATGAGCAGTGCAGAAATTGGCTCCAGGTGTGTGAGCCCTTCTTTCGTACAAAATTTATTTACGCTCTTGTAATACTGTAATAACTGCAGCTAGCGTTTCCATGCTCAGTTAAATCTTAATATATCGGTATACATTCAGTTATGAACAAACATACACAGTCAACGTAAAAACATACAATATCAGAATTAGATGTTTTATTGTGATGCAGCTTATTTTATTTTAAAGTAATGTCCGACAACGAATTTTCCCGAACTACCCTCCCCCCCCCCCCTCGCCACCCTCACTAAACGTCGCAACAGACTGGGGTAGCTCTGCATGTAGAGCTGCTGAGCTAGCAATCCCTACGCCCGCGTATTTCCTCGACCTAAAATACATGCCGTTAGAAAGTTATGGCTCAACAGGTCAGGCAACCAATGAGAACTGAGCTACCATCAACCAATGATACCGTACGGCGCGAATCGACTGTAAATTAATTTTTGGCGGCTACAAAACAATTATGCGATCGGAGGAAGAAAAGGTATATTTGTTACGAAACGGCTGGGAGTTGCAGAAAGTACAATTCGTGCCAGTTCGGCAAACCGTGAAACTTTGTTTGTGCCTCCTTTTATGCCCAAAAAACCATAATATTCAGAGATATTTAATGTTTTGTGTTTGCTTGTTGATACTGTAATGTGGAATTGATTATATCTCTGAATATGAAGTAAATGTCGGGTGAAAATTAACGTCCGGGGCAGTGTAAACATCGTGCATTAGTGAAAAATATGAGAATTCATACCTCCACAAACCGAACTTTCGACATGAACCTTAATACAGTAGGGTATTTTGTATATGTTTGCCTGACTTGATGTTGTATGGTGGAAGACATTAAAACCTTGGATATAGTGTGTTTGCAGCGTAGGGCGGTTTTTTTCCATAACTCCTGCAAAAACTTTTGAATTTGTGCCCTCTGTAAATTTGGTTAATTTCTAAAAGGCTGCTGACAAAAAAAATCATTGATGGATACTTTGACTGTGCATCACTAGTATATATACAACTGCGGATGAAATGTGTGTCAATTCTAGGAATTACCAGGTGTAGATACGTAATATCGGTTTATTAGTTATCGCTATTACAATCGTGAAGATGGGAAAACACAGAAAAGCACACACAAAAAAGAGGAAAAAGTTCCAAGTAAGATTATTTACCGATCATTACTACAACACCCCTCGCCTCAATTTGATAATTTCATTAAGTATCTGCAAATTTCACTAATCCCATCTTTGGACACGGTCTATTGAAATGTGCACTCATAGTAGGTTTTGTTGAATATCTCCCTCTCGTTTCTCATAGCTGATGTGTTGAAAATTCAGATGTGTTTCGTTGAGCAGCTGATGTATGAAATCATATTCAGTATTGATATGCTTCAATCCACTAAGTTCCCACTTCGGTAATAGACACATGCATGGTACAGTCAGTAGTTAGCACACTGGACTCGCATTTGGGAGGACGACGGTTCAATCCCATCTCCGGCCATCCTGATTTAGGTTTTCCGTGATTTCCCTAAATCGTTTCAGGCAAATGCCGCGATGGTTCCTTTGCAAGGGCACGGCCGATTTCCTTCCCGATCCTTCCCTAACCCGAGCTTGCGCTCCGTCTCTAATGACCTCGATGTCGACGGGACGTTGAACACTAACCACCACCACCATGGTACAGTGTTCAGTTGTCATAAATATTTTAAATTCTTCAAGAAGATCCTTCAGCCTCAGGCTGTCTGTTGTAGCTGTTGCCAAAGCAACAAACAGTATTTCCAAATACCTGGAATATGTTTGCTGTTGTAGACATTCAGTCTTCTTCACTTGCCCAGTCAGAGACGAACATTTGAATTTCCCATTTTGTGACTCAGATGAATGTCAAGTGTTCCTTTAATATACTTAATTTTGACTACTTTTTAGTATTAGTGATTTTTCAGCAACTACAATATAATCTACATGCAGTAGCAAGTAAGTACTGTATTATAATCATCAGGGTTTTCAGCAGAGAGACATCTATCAACTTCAGATTTTCAAATACTTATCTTCTTTATTAAACTGTCAAATTTAAAGTTCTAAGTTCTTGGTGCCTACTTCTGCCCATATAAAACATTGATGAGTTTGCATAAAAGTCCTTCCTTACTCTTTACAACTTGTGGAACTTTTGTATAAATTTCTTCAGTCAGTTCTCCATGCAGGAATGCTTTTTGTACAGTCATTTGTTCCATAAATAAATCATAATCATTCACCAGACTAACAAAAGTTCTCACTGTTGTGAGTCAAGTAACTGGAGCATATGTCTCCTCATTGTCTTGTCGTTTTTCCTGAACACAACCTTTAATAACTGAAGGTGCCTTATATTTTCCAGTATTTTCAGATGCGTCCCTTTCTTCCTTGAACACCCACGTACTGTTAATGACACTCTTATTTGCTGGAAGAGGTGCATAAGTACCAGTTCCATTAGATGACAGGAGTCCAAGGGAAATACGGAAGCGTCCGATCCCACCCGTCTGCTTTTGCCCATGACGTCACAAATATGGCGGAAACGACCATAAACCATGATTCCTATATGGCGCATATAAAGTCGTTACGTACACATTATGAGGACGAAAATACATTGAAAGACAAACACACAAACGTTCCACAAAAAGCCTAATGCCACTAACGGGACAAGCGCGGGAAATACGGGGGTTTTTGGGTAGGACAAACTAAATACAAACAAATTTAGACACCCACCCCTATACAAAACCACGCAAAACGACGAAAAAACAGACATCACAGAACTCCCCAAATACCAGTAAACACAATATCAACTGGAATCTGACACTTCGCTTGACCTATATAGCTCAACAGCAGCTCTCATAAATTGGGATCAAACACTTCCCTTGACCTCTTATCATGACGACATCTCCACATACAGCCGTCCCTGGTCTGAGACGCCGGAACTTTAAGTAAGCCTCATTTCTTCACGACATACTGAACACGACTTCATCCAAAAATCCGAATACGTGAAGAAATTTCATTAGAGACAACGCACTGTCCCCCGTCATAGCCGACGACCGAAAACTGAACTGTTAACCCTGTCAGTCATATGCATACCTACCAAAGACATAAAAAAGCAATTTACCAAAATTCACACACGATGCCACACTCGCAAACTAAACCAAAAACATCACCTAACACACCACCAGAGAGCACCACCGATCGCATCAAAACAACACTTACAAACACGCCACTCTCACAAACTAAATTCCGCGCCGTCGTGAGTCACGGGTGAGATCGGACGCTTCGGTTGACCTTTGTTGTTTTTGTCCGTTTTTCTTTCTCATGGTGACACTTAACATATTCAGAATTCTGTGGTAAGTTATTCACAAATGCTTCTGCATTCAAGGGTAACACCACATGGTCTTCAAAGTATCTAGGTTTTCTTGTTATTCTATTGCTTTTATGCAGCGGTTCCTGCTTCCTTCACTACCTCTGAAGTGAAGGGCTCTGAGTTATCTTAAACAGTTTGTTCAGTTTCCTCAAGGTTAGTTTCATTCTGATGGTGTTGTCGTCTGCTATATTCTGTGTTATGTTGTCCATTTGAAAAATCTCCTTAAAGATGCAGTCATCACTACTATCACCCTCAAATAGAAACTTACCTTCTTCAACAATTACATCATTACAAATGCAATCTTGCATTGTTTGCAACACTACAATCTGTAACCATTTGGACAATATCTCATCATGAAATATTCTAATGACATGGTGCCAAACTCACTCGCCCATAGTTCCTTTGGAATGTGCAAGTATGCATCACACCCTGACATACATAGTTCCTTCAAATTTGGCTTCCTTCTATACCATAGCATTGCTGTAATTTCTCCATGTATAGCTGAAGTTGGAATGCAGCTAATGATTGAAACAACTGCCAGTACCATTTCTGACCAAAGTTGCTTTCCAAGTTTGCATCCAATGAAACTTTTCAACGATAGTATGATGTGTCGTTCTGCCACTCCAGTTTGCTGAGGTGTGTACCTTATGGTTAACTAGAGCTGCATCCCAATTTCTTCAAAGAATGTCATCATGTCATTTGAAGTGCTTTAACAACCATTGTCACATCTAAATCTGCTGATTATCTTGTTAAAATGAGCAGTAGTTATCCCATAGAGTACTTTAAATTAATGAAACACTTGAGGCTTTGACAGAAGAGAGTAAGCTGTTGTAAAGTGGGTACAGTCATCAGTGAAAGTCACTATTTATTCCTTTCCATGAAAAGCAACCGTCATTATAGGACCAAGCACATTAGTATGTATCCATCCAAATGGTTGTCTGGCTCACACGAGACTGAATATCTGGTAATGGTGTCTGTTTACCATCTGTGAAGGTCAAACATTTATTTATGGGTTTATAAAACTTTACGATAATGCTCGGTCCATTCCCAGTGCTAGGTAATTAAATTTCTTTAGATTCTCAAGGTTCAAGTGTCCTTAGCATTTACGCCACAGCTCCACACCACTGTCGGAAACACAGCCACGGCAGTTAAAACTCTTAGTATGTTTGAATGAAAGGGTATACATGCCTGAATCTCTTGTCTGAGCTACAACTTTATTACCCTTTCAAATTGAATACACTGAATTTACCAAAACAATGTAGTGTCCAGTCATCTCTAGTTTACACACTGACAAATTATTTAGTAAACTTGACACTGTAAGAACGTCTTTTATTTTTATTTGACACTTCTCTTCAGAAACAATGCTTTAAATATCAACTACTACAACATTTCTGGCAATCAAAATTGTATCTGTTTTGGCAACCTTTACTCTATAGGATTTTCCAGTTTTTCACATGCATCATAGGAACAGATTCATTAATTAAATGTTTTATGCCACAAGTTCAGAAACGACTCTACTTTGCTATCTGCAGAACCTCCAGTAACAGCTGAGAAAGAAAAATGATTTTCACTTCCACCTATCTCTCGCACGTTCTTCGCTACATTTGCAGAATTGTTACTTTTATGCTTTTCCAACAATTTAACTGAGCATTGTGCACTAACATGAACTGGTTTCCCAAATATGCAACAAATATATTTAGACTGAGCTTTGGTTGAATCATACATACCTTGAGACTTGGCTGTCACTTGATACTTCCTTTGATGTTGCTGACAGATAAAATATGTCAAAAAGTATGACTAGTAGGCCTGTAATCACTGTTTCACTGTCAATGCCACTCTGATTCAAATAATCTTTATCTTTGCTTCATCATGTTATCTTCTACAGAACAGCCTGAAGCTTCTGAAGTTTGTGGATTATTATTTCTTGTTGATTACACCCTACTCTGAGGCTTAATGCAAGGAAAGGAAAAGAAAACTTAATTTTACTGTACTGTGGGCAGAAGCATCATTGATCAATGCAACAGTGCTGCCGTCTGACACTCTGATGTTGTTCCTGCTTTCGGCATGCAAAACATTCATGTTTCAGTTCAAGTGTGTATGAGTGAATCTCATTTAGGACCTACATGCTACAAAAATATGCATAGCTCACAAAACTTGAAACATCAGATTTTTTTTAATTTGTACCTGTGCACCATGAATCCATTATCCATAGATGAGTGCCTGTCTTCAGTTTTTGGTGTGAGATTCTAGTAATGTGCAATTGGTTGCACATTTAGATAACAGACTAAGAACTAACAACCATCACGTGTGGGTGGAAAAATAAGCAAACAATGGAAACTCCAGGTTGTAATATCAGCAATATAAGGTAAAGGACAGATTGCTGCGAACCATAAAGATGACATATTGAGCTGCAGATAGGCACAACAAAGGTTGTTACACACTTAACTTTCTGCCAAAGCCATCTTCTGAAAGGGAAAAAAACACACACACAAACACACACACACACACACACACTCACACACACACACACACACACACACACACACACACACACACACACACACACACACACACACACGACAGGCACCTTTTACTGGAGAAGGCTTTGACTGAATTCTGAAAATGCAAACTCTTTTTGTTGTGCCAGTCCACATGTTATCTTTACTGTGAGTAGCTATCTGTCCTTTTCCTTATGTTGTTAGTGGAAGAATAAGGATGTGTTGGTGACAAGTGCTGGTAGAGGTGACACAAACATGATGTTGGCTTTTGGATACTCAAGGTCATTGTATTTTCTATTGCAAGTGAGGGACCACTTGATAGCAGATTCATATGTAGGACAAAAATTGCCACGGACTCAAACCTGAAGAAGATTCATGTGCGCCAGAAGGTTTATGCAGTTGCAAGATTTCATGCAGTTGTAGGCTGTCAGTACTTTGCTGTTATGTTTCATTGATCCTATGTGCCCCAATGGAAAAATCATTTAACGTATAATAGTTTTGACAGTTGAAAAGGAAATATTGCTAATCATATTCCACATATTGTACCAAAAGTCAGAAACTGATGACACATGGTTTTACAGTGGCTGAAGATCGTGTCATTTAAACATTGCTTTAGAAGTAAGAATGAACCTCTACAAGATGCAGTAAGCATCATGAGTGCTGTTTTACACCACAAAGTGTGAACTCTCCCATGTTTGATGTTTAGTATGGTCATACTGTTGTTCCGAAAGTACAAACCATTGCAGCATCATTTCCTGTCCATGCTGCATGTCTATCCTCTTGCTACTTTTTTTGCCTCTACTTTGGGGAACATGTCTGGAATGTTTTTGGACATGGGTTCTGCATTTTCAGTAGCTGATATCAGAATAGTCTCTCCACTGTTTTTCCTTCCTTTTTTCTTTCTTTATTCCCCTTCTCCTGCCCTTCCTGCGCTTCAGCGTTTGAGGTTCTTCTTCTTCTTCTTCTTCTTCCCTGTACACTCCTGAAGGCCACCCCATGCATCTGACACAAAACAGATGACTGGGTAACGCATATGTCCTGCCCCAGGTTGACTGGTGAGTTTTGCACATACCCCCTGTTACAGGCCAAGCCCAGGGAAAGGTGATTGCCTAAGTTGTTCAATTTGGTCCCTCTGTCAGATGTTCAGGAGGTGTGAACTATCACCTAAGGTGAGAGAGGGTCTCCTAGTTGGAAGGAGCATGCCATCTGAGATGCTGGCAGTCCAGGGGATTTTCACACAATGAGCCAGTCACCTTCTTCACAGCCAATGTCTACTAAACACAAACTGAATGAGGCTAACGATTCAAAGACTCTCCCAGCTGTTCCATGTGTTTTCACATACTGAAGACAGTCAGTCCTTTCCTAAGGTAAATCCATTTATTATTCAGAAAAGTGTTGATGAAGTTGCTGGCACTGTGCAATGTTGTTCTCGTTTACACAATGTCACTTTGCTCTGGGAGACTACTTCTGATTCTCAAGCACAACAACAGCTTGCAGCTTCACTCATCCATGGCTATCCTGTTCTTGTGGAGGCCCATAAAACGGTGAATTCTTTCCATGGTGTTACTGACCCTAGGCTGCTCAGTGGCCTGACCAAGGCAGAAATCCAGACATACCTCTCTGATCAGTGTGGTGTTGCAGTCCATTGGGTGATGAAAAAGGTAGATGCATCCTTAGTGCCCACACACAGTCTCTTTGTGACTTATGATAGAGTTGTGCTTCCATCAAAGATCAAAGCAGGTTATGAAGTCATTTCGACAGTACAGTTCAAACCTCGCACAGCTACCAGTGTCATTGTTACAACCACACTTGCACGTCCTGACGACAACTGGCCAAATGTGTAACCTGTGGTAGGGATACTCATGAGGGCAATTGTCCACCTTCTTCTCCCCACTGTATCAACTGCAATGGCGATCATGCCACCTCCTCCCAAGATTGTCCCATGTATCTTAATGAGTAGGTTGTCTAGGAGATCCAGGTGAAGGAAAAAGTGCCTTTCCCTGTTATTCGCAAGTTGTTGGCTAGTCGTAAACTCTATGTTCTACCATCTGCCACTTACAGTACTGTTCTGGCTGATTCTCGCTCCAAGAAGGAGATGGTCATGCAAACATGTGACACAAAATTCAGCACAATGGTTGTATTATCTCTGTGTCACGGTAGCATCCTTGTCTCTTCCTCCTCTAGCTGTGCAGCAAGCCATCAAAGTTTCGCTGCACGGGGCAATGTCAACTGCTACACAACCAGCGGGCCAGAATGGACAGAGGGAATACTCCCACAAAGACTTTCTATGCCCTTCCAGCCAACTATCATCTGAGTCTTCCCCTGCCAACTGGAAAGGCTCCAAGAGGTCAAACAAAGGCATATGGTCATCTCCTTCACCATCTCTGAGATCCTCTTTGATGGTGTCACCACATGAATCACTCACTCACCCAGCCAGCCTACATGTTGCTGGTGCACACTGTGGAGACTGACAGAAGGAGAATGCCAACTCATCTGCAGACCTCATGGAGCCAGATCTTCTAGTCTCTCTGTCATGTGGCAGAGAGTCATCAAAGGCTGGCACTTGGCAGCTGCCTATATGGCATCCCTTCGTTTTCCCCCCCTCCCCTTTCCTCATCATGACTCTCCTCCAATGGAATGTTTGTGGCCTTCAATCCGATGAAGAGGACTTGTGGCTGCTCTTCGAATCACAGTGTCTGTGTGTTCTCTGCCTCCAGGAAACAAAGTGGGGTCTCGATTATAGCTTTCACCGGCCGCATTTCTTTCTGGTCTACTTCGACTTTCTCCTGATGGCATTCCAGCTTGTGGGGGAGTCATGCTGCTCATCCAGGAGACATTCACAGTCAACCCATCTCCCAGACTAACCTGCTTCAACTTGCAGTAGTACATATTTTCCTTCTTCACCTCATGTTTTCCGTTCGTATCTTTTACATCCCTCCATCATTCATTGTCATTAGGGCAGTCTTCCTCCAACTTATTGGGCAACTCCCTCACCCATTTCTGCTGCTCATTGACTTTAATGTGCACCATCTCCTTTGGAGTATTCCCAGGTGGCCTGATGGCTGACCTTCTCAATCAACTTCACCTCATCTGCCTTAATATAGGAGGATGCACGTTCCTTTCAGACACCACACACACTTATTCCCATTTGGACATCTCATTCTCCACTGTGCAGCTGCTGGTCATCTCAAATGGTCCATTCTTTCTGATGTGTACTTGAGCAACAATTTCCTGTGTGCTGTCGGTGTGCTGATTTCTATCCCACCTATGTACATATGTGCACACCCAAATGGCAGCTTTCTAAGGCCAACTGGAGGTTTTACTCCTCCCTAGCGACCTTAAATGAAGTGCATTACCCCAATAGTGATGACCAAGTAGAATATCTTACAAATGTTATCCTTACCACCACAGAACGTACCATTCATTGCACTTCCTCTTTATTGCATCATGTCCAGGTCCCTTGGTGGACTGGGGTGTGCCAGAATGCTATTCGTAAATGGAGACATGCTTTCAATGGTTTTAACTATCATCCTATGATGGCAAACTCCATTCAATACAAACAGTTTCATGCACAGTGTCTTTGCATTCTTTAGGTTAACAAAAAGGTAGCTGGATTTCATTAACTAGTTGTTTACAGTTCCACTCCCTCTTTCATCATGTGGGCCAACCTCCAACGGCTTTCTGGGACCAAGGTCCATTTCCTGATTTATAGCATGACAGTAGCAGCCAATGTCATTGTGTATCCTATTGCTATCTCAAACACCTGAGGTCAATAATTTGTGGAGATTTCAACCTCCTCACACTAACACCCTGCCTTCCTCCATCGGAAATGAGTGGAGAAGGCTTGGGGAATACCAGTCTCTTCTCAGAATGGTGAGAGCTACAATGCCACCTTTACTGTGCTGGAGCTATATCTTGCTCTCATTTCATCTCGATCCTCCATCCCAGGGCTGGGCGACATTCACATTGAAATGTTGCAGAACTTTTCTCTTATGGGCAAGCACTTCCTCCTTCACACATACAATCACATCTGGGCAGAGTTCACGTTTCCCAGACACTGGCATAAAGCCGCTGTCATACCCATACATAAGCCCAGCAAAGACAATCACCTTTCTTCTAGTTGTAGCCCCATTTCTCTCACCAGCTGTGTTTGCAAGGTGGTGGAACATATGGTTTGTGCCTGGCTGGTGTGGTGGCTCGAGTCTCAAAATTTTCTGACCACTGCGCAGAGTGGATTTTGAGTACGCTGTTCTCCAGTTGACTATCTCGTCATTTCCCCCACCCATGTCATAAATGTTTTTTTGCTGAAACACCAGACAGTGGCTGCCTTTCCTGATTTGGAGAAAGCCTATGACTGCTGCTGGAGGACTGGTATCCTCCGTATTCTCCACACGCGGAGCTTCTGTGGCCACACGCCCCGTTTCCTTCAGGAATTTTTAAAAGCCCATGTTTTCATGGTTCATGTGGGTTTTGCCTTGTCAGACACCTTCATCCAGGAAAACTGCGTGCCTCAGGATCCTGTGCCGAGCTTCATCCTTTTTGCTATCACCATTAACCCTATTATGGCTTGTCTCCTGCCAAGCATCTCCTGACCCCTTTCAGCTGATCATTTTGCCATCTATTACAGTTCTCCACAGGCTTGCCTTCTTGAGCAGCATCTTCAGTGATGTCTCATTCATCTTTACACATGGTGCATTGACAGCGGCTTTCACTTGTCTGCCAACAAAACCATTTGTATAAATTTCTGGTAGCTCAATTGATTTCTTCCACTGTCTTTACATCTTGGGCCTGTTGCTCTTCCACTCATTGAAACTACGAAATTTCTGCAGCTCATGATCCATAGGAAACGTTCTTGGTCCTCCCACGTGTCTTATGTGCCGGCCTGCTGTACGTTGTCTCTCAATATGTCCTGTGTGTTCTCAGCTGTACTTCCTGGGGAACGGATCAGACCACCCTCCTCCATTTTTACCGGTTCCTTGTCCATTCAAAACTAGACTATGGGGTTTTTGTTTATCCATCTGCACATCTGCCCATCTTATGCTGTTTCAATACAGTCCACCATCTTGGCATCCGTTTGGCCACTGGCACCTTTTACACTAGCTTGGTCGAGAGTCTGTATGCAGAAGCTGCCAAAATACCACTGTCAAACCACTGTGACCTCCTCCTCAGCAGATAGGCAAGTCATTTGTCTGTCACACCAGGCCACCCATCCTATGCCTCCTTCTCCAATGTTTCCTTTGATCCTCAGTATGAGTTGCATCCCTCCTCTCTGTTACTTCCTGGAGTTCACATTTAGCACTTGCTCCAGCAGCTTAACTTCATGCTACCTGCCACTTTCCTGATGGGTGTGAAACTCCTACCACGCTGGCTTTGTGCAGTGTCTTGTGTTCACCTTGGCCTTCATTCACTTCGTGAAGACAAGACTCCAGCTTCACTCTATCGTCATAAGTTTCACGACACTCCCCTGGAACTTGGCAATAGTACCTTTCTGTATGCTGATGGCTCTCAGACTGACCACCATGTTGAGTGTGCCTTTGTCACTGGCACTGACATTTTTCAGTATCAGCTTCCAGAACACTGTTCAGTATTTTCACCAGAGCTCTTCACCCTGTGTAGGGCCATGCAGTACACATCCCCAGGAAAGCTATCACTTTCTCGTTGTTGATGGAGCCACTTTGATGTTTATGTGGGTTGCTGGTCATGTTGATCTGATGGGAGACAAGGCTGCTGATGCTGTTGCCAATGCTGCAGTCCTCGTACCTCGGCCCGCTACCTCTTCCATTCCCTCGAATGATATCTGTGTTGCCGTCTGTCAGCAGGTAATGGCACATTGGACTCATCACTGGTCCTCCTTTCATGGGAACAAGCTCCAGGAAATTAAACCTCTCCCAGCGGCTTGGACAACCTCATCTCAGCCATCTTGCTGTGAGATCATTTTAGCTAGGTTGCCGGCTGGCCGCGGTGGTCTAGTGGTTTTAGGCGCGCAGTCCAGAACCGCGGGACTGCTACGGTCGCAGGTTTGAATCCTGCTTCGGGCATGGACGTGTGTGATGTCCTTAGGTTAGTTAGGTTTAAGTAGTTCTAAGTTCTAGGGGACTGATGACCACAGCAGTTAAGTCCCATAGTGCTCAGAGCCATTTGAACCATTTTAGCTAGGTTGCGTATTGGGCGTTGTGTTTTTAGCCATCACCATTGTTAAGTGGTGCTGCTCCACCACTTTGTGCTCATTGCCCTCAACCTTTGACAACTTGCCATTTCCTGATAGAATGCCCTTTTATTAATCACTTACGTTCCAATTTATGTTTGCTGTCTGAGTTACCAGCTGTTTTGGTGGATGACATGTGGGCTGTCGACCGCATTTTACTTTTTATCTGTCGTAGCAATATGGCGAAGGAAGTTTAGTCTTCAGTTTATCACCTCCATTTCTCTATGGCGTATTTTATGGACCTTTCTACAAGTATCTGCCTTTAGCTGTCTTCCCTTTCGTTGGTTGGGCTTAACGTGTAGTCGCTTTTAATTCCACTTTTAATGCCTTACAATAAGACAAAAACAAAACCATATACTGCAATATGTCTATGTTGTGAGATCAAAGTGGTATCATTTTATGTGAGCCATGTGTGCTGGCTTGATGGACAGAGTAGTGCCTTTCTTGTTGTCAATGGTCACTTATTACTTAGTCCTCCAGTCAGAGACACTGGTATGAGGGTTTTTGAGTGGAAGGTTATGTAAAATGTAAATGTGTGTAGCATGTTGGTTACTCTAGAGTCCTTAAAGTTTGGTTCCATGATAGTGCTAGGATACTCCAAGAGATGGCGGGTCACGCGGCTGCTGGTATTCTGAGCGGTTGGTGCAGTGAGAGGCACATTGCCTGCCGTGACTGTGCGGAGCTGTCTTTGTCACAGAATAAAAGTCAAATGAGAGCTGTGTATTCGAATCTGAGGGGCCAATTTGCACTGGTGTTCACAAACAGTGGTGACTGTTTGTCAGTTTAGTTGGTTTGATGTCTAAGTGGCTATTTAAAGCATTAGTGTGTCCCACACCCCAGTTATAGAGGAAGTGTGAGTACAGTTACACTATAATACATTATTCTGTGATGTGACTGCACTACCAAGGGTATATGTGTTGAACAGCTGGTTGGTGTAAGTGATTTGATATCAGCAATTTGTCCACATTTTGCTGTTAAAGTTTCTTTTGCCCATTAAGAAATCTTAGCTTCAGTTGGCTGTAATCTAGCATGGTGTTCATATTTAAAGAACTATAACATGCTTTTCTTGTTATTCTACTGTACTTTAGAAATTTTATGCTTTAAATGGAGATTCGTTTACTCAATCAGTATGTAAAAATTAAGTGGGAGGATGATCACTGAATTGTTTATAATTTTAGTGTGTGTGTGTGTGTGTGTGTGTGTGTGTGTGTGTGTGTGTGTGTGCGTGTGTGTGTGGAAACATGAGTAACTGGCTTAAACTTTTTGCACTGCTGCTGATCCAGAGTTGTTTCATGAAGTCAAATGCTCTTGTTTGCATTGTTCAAATACTTACTTTTTACTCAAAATGTCTGGAAGTAATTCAGATTGTTGGTTTGTTAAGTCAGTTTGAGAGGGAGCAATCATCTATTGCTGAATTCACAGATGGCTAAACTAAAAGATTAAAATTAAATGGGTCAGTGGCTTGTAATGTCAAGTGATAATTCCAATACTTGTCATTGTTTTTCATTGCAGATTTTGTGTGCGCATGCACATTGGGTTATGTATGTTTGCTGCCATTATTACATATCTTAATTAAACACTGTGACTTCTTGTCTATGCATGGTGCTAACAGGTTTATGTTACATGTACCGTAAGTTATTCAAACCAGAAGGGCCAAGTTGTGGACTATTGTAAAGAGAAAGGCCGGCAAGTGCACTGAAGGACCTACCATTTGTAAAACTAATACCAATATTATGGCACATAAACACTCCTTTACCCCTTACCCCTTGTACCCCACCCCCACCCCAGCCCCTGACCCACAAGTTAAGTACTGTTGTTTATCCCTTGGTTGCGAATGTATAAGCAATGATTGTAACTGTTGTTCAGCTCATTGTCGTGACTGATTTCTCAAGTCAGTCATTTGTGAAATTATGAGCTGTAAGTATTTGTTTTAAGGAGAAAGGTCATACTTTCTTTGTACATATTGTTTATTGTTAATATTATTTTATTATCAGTAATCAGAGTTGTAATGTTAATAATGTTCTTTAATGCCAGTTATCAGAGTTTGTTTAAAGTTTTCTGAACTGATGATCTGTGTTAAGGTGTGTAAATTTTTGAAGAGACTAGCAACAATTCTGTTTTTAAGGTATGTTTGTAAAGTGGCTTAGCACCTTACCACTCCCCTCCTGCTCCTACAATTTCATTATGGAGACACAATTTGCCCTCATTATGTAGCTCTAATTGTAAAATAAATACTATAATACTCTCTCTCATAAATGTGGTGTCATGATTTGCTCCAGACATGGTTGGCAGAAAACTCAGGTCTTGAGGTTCTTAGATATTATCTCCCACAGCAGTACAATATTTATTTTGTTTTCCTCTATTTGCATTAAGCCCCTGACTGAGTGAACAAAAGTGTCAACTACTAATGGCAATTGGAGCCACAGTATCAGCTAGTGTTCAATGAAACATGTCAAAAGGAACAGTGTAATATATTTCAGGTATTGTACATGCAAATGTGTATTTAGAGCATTTGTTCTGGTACCACTTGTGTGTTTTACATATGCAGTCAAACAAATTTTATGAAATATTTAATTTGTTACCAAGATCAGCAATTTGGTATCAATTTTGACCAAGTTTTTGCAATAATTATTATTCTTCAATGCATTGAAACCATCAAAACAGAAAAGCAGCACCATATGAAAGATATACTAAATATGGTGAAATTACTCTTTATTAAAAAGCTGGCTGACTGTACCAATGTGAATAAATGATTCCTCAGTTCTACAAAAGTGTTAATATAGTACCAGTTTTTCAAGTCTACATAAACCTTATATATGTAAATACTTGTACACACTCTATGCAAGATGTTTGTTCAGTCACAGCTGCCAACTCAAAAAATGGTTCAAATGGGTCTGAGTACTATGGGACTTAACATCTGAGGTCATCAGTCCCCTAGAACTTAGAACTTCTTAAACCTAACTAAGCTAAGCACATCACACACATCCATGCCCGAGGCAGGATTTGAACCTGCGACCATAGCGGTTCCAGATTGAAGCGCCTAGGACCACTCGGCCACACCGGCCAGCCTGCCAATTCAAGTGCTGTATTGCTTTCAGTTGGTGAGTTAATAGAAGTGGCTGCCAAGTTCCTCACATACATTTACCTGAATTCACATATCATTTTACAATGGGAATACATAGAGTGTAGTCAGCACTCAACACCAATAATAACAATAGTTGGGTTTTTCTAGTGTATATGTGCATCTTTCATAAACTTGTTCTATAGTGAAATCTAAAATACTTTCAGCAATAGTCATAAGGTGTCACTAATGCTTCATTAGGATTTAATAGCATTATTAGGTTTATATTTGAATATACTGCAAGCATATGAAGACCAGTGTCAACAGCTCTGCTACAGTGGTAAGACTGGTTCCTGTCAGATCACAGAAGATAAGCACTTTCAGGCTTGGCTAGCACTTGGGTGGATCATCTTCCAGGCTTGCTGAATGCTGTTGACAAGTGGACTGCACTCAGCCCTTGTGAGGCCAATTTGAGGAGCTACTTGACTGAGAAGTAACAACACCAGTAATGATAACTGACAACGACTAGGAGAGTAGGGTACTGACCAAATGTCCCTCCATATGTCTCTCTACATCCCCATCCATTGATGCCTATAGGCTGAGGATGACAAAGCAACTGGTCGGCACCATTGCCCCTTCGAGGCCTGTTTCAGATGGTGTTTGCTTATATGACACTGATATGCACAGTAAACTATTACAAGTGAATCAGCATTCCTTGTTGGAAAATGTTTTCATTGGATACATTTAATCAGTGGAACATTATCCTGCAGGTTTACTACAGCACCCAAATTGACTCTCACTGAGGCACCCCTTTCGATTTTTAGCTGTAGGAAGATTATTCCATTGCATCGAAGTGAAGTAATGAGATGCATAACGTTTATTTAGCACAAATAGAACAGCTGACTAACAGCTTGAAAGCTTCTTTATTAAACAACAAAAACTGTGTCACTACCAAGTAACATAACTCGATCAATCTCAGACGTTACATAAAAATTACTACAGTATAATACAAAAGGTAATTGAAAGAAATACACAATAAGCTGAACAGAAATTATGCTCTAATTCAAAGATAATAATTACACTGATGTCACTGTGATTTTTGGTGGTCCCCTGGACATTGCAAAGAGCAGGACATGGTTCTTAACAGGGTGTATGATCATTACAGATGGCAGAGCATGCTCTGCAATGTGCTCCCATGTTGGTCAAAGATTGGTTCCAAGTTCTCTTATAGTAGGGCATTCCATTCCTCTACCAGTGCAGTTGACAACAGCTGGATGGTCATTGGTACATGTGGGTGTGCTGAATACATCCCCCCACCACATCCAATACATGTTCGATGCAGTTTAAGTTGAGGGAATGGGCAGGGTAGGCCATCTGCCAAATACACCGGTGTCCAGAATTAAAGCAACAAACCTCTATTTCCCCACCCTGTGTCTAATTCATGATGCCATCATACAAACTGTCATCAGATCTCTGTTTGATCATGTTCTGCAGAGAAGATGGCATTCCAATCAGTAGACAACCATGCCAATGATGACGTCATGGCAGCTGTCAAATGGGCTAGTGTTTGCTGGGTAGTCACACACCCACAGTTGCTGTGTACACAGTGACAGACAGTGCAGTATGGCACAGAGAAGATGCCTCCAGATACTCTGCAGGGGAGGACCATAGGAATAATGGAAACAGAACAGTTGTAAATTGATATGACCTGTTGGCTTAATAGGAATTGTTCTGTTGCTTCTTGGATGTGGCAACTGGTTACAGACACTGAAACTGCATTCCAGAGACTAGCGCAGGTTCAACTGCATGTGACATCAGAAAGAGGGGACTATTATTTGGCACCCAGGGCACAAGAGTACCTCCTTAGTACTGCATGGAAAATGGCTCCGGACCTAGCAGCATCCACTGGACATGTTTTATCGAGACAAACAGTGTACAGAATGCTTCAGCAGAGTGGCCTATGTCAGAGATCTGTTGTATGTGTACCTCTGACACATCTTCACAGAAGGGAACATCTAGAGTGGAGTCATCAACATGCCACAAGGATGGTCGAATAGCAGGCCAATGTTCTTTTCACAGATCTACATCTACATCTACATCTACATCTACATCCATACTCCGCAGCCTCCTGACGGTGTGTGGTGGAGGGTACCTTGAGTACTTCTATTGGTTCTCCCTTCTTTTCCAGTCTCGTATTCTTCATGCAAAGAAGGATTGTTGGTATGCCTCTGTGTGGGCTCTAATCTCTCTGATTTTATCCTCATGGCCTCCTCACGAGATATACGTAGGAGGGAGCAATATACTGCTTGACTCCTCGGTGAAGGTATGTTCTTGAAACTTCAGCAAAAGCCCGTACCGAGCTACTGAGCGTCTCCCCTGCAGAGTCTTCCACTGGAGTTTATCTATCATCTCCATAACGCTTTCGCAATTACTAAATGATCCTGTAACGAAACGAGCTGTTCTCCATTGGATCTTCTCTATCTCTTCTATCAATCCTATCTGGTACGGATCCCACACTGATGAGCGGTATTCAAGCAGTGGGTGAACAAGCGAAATATAACCTCCTTCCTTTTTCTTTGGATTGAATTTCCTTAGGATTCTTCCAATGAATCTGTCTGGCACCTGCTTTACCGACGATTAATTTTATATGCTCATTCCATTTTAATTCACTCCTAATGCGTACTCCCAGATAATTTACGGAATTAACTGCTTCCAGTTTCTGACCTGCTATATTGTAGCTAAATGATAAAGGATCTTTCTTTCTACGTATTTGCAGCACATTACACTTGTCTACATTGAGATTCAATTGCCATTCCCTGCACCATGCATCAATTCGCTGCAGATCCTCCTGCATTTCAGTACCATTTTCCATTGTTATAACCTCTCGATTTACCACAGTATCATCCGCAAAAAGCCTCAGTGAACTTACGATGTCATCCACAAGGTCATTTATGTATATTGTGAATAGCAACGGTCCTACGACAATCCTCAGCAGCACACCTGAAATAATTCTTACTTCAGAAGACTTCTCTCCATTGAGAATGAAATGCTGCGTTCTGTTATCTAGGAACTCTTCAATCCAATCACACAATTGGTCTGATAGTCCATATGCTCTTACTTTGTCCATTGTCCTAATTTGGTCTGGAGAGTGATTCTCAATGGAGTCACATCTGGAGGGAACAAGGAACACAATTTAAGGACCAAAACATTGTGGAAAGAGACTGATATTGACGGGGATCACAAATGGTGTGGGCAGGGATTATGTTGGCAACTCTTAATGAAATTGTACGGGTGAATCAACAATGTTTAAATGCTGTCATGTTTCGTGAAGACATCTTGGGATCTCATGTGCAGTTGTTGTGAAGTGCTGTAGGCTCAGACTTCATACTGGTGGATGATTATACTCAACCTCAAAGAGCACGGGTGGTTGATGTTTCTTGGGAATGGAAGATTTTGCACCCAACACATGGCCTGCTCACTCTCCCAATTTGATCCCATAATGCATGTCTGGGATGCTCTCAGGAGGTGGCTTTTCATCATGTTAGCATCCACCAACCACTCTCTAATACTTGCGAGGGCCTCTGCAGGAAGAATGGGCATTATTGCTTCAACATGAGATTGATGACATCATTCACAGCATGCTCCATCATTGTCAGACCTGTATGGCTACCAGAGGTGGTCACATCCCCTTCTGAGCACTTAAACCAGTTGTCGGAATGTGTGTGAAAATCGGTTAAGTTGGGAAACAAAAGAAAGAATATTTTTGTCAACCATTATGCATGTTGTAAATGCTTACATTCTATATTCTTTAAACTGTTTCTACTTTAATATCTCCTGTTTATACTGTCCTGTGGCAAAATAAATGTAATCTTGCTAAACTTCCGTTTGTCGCTGTAATTTTGGACACCAATGTATGAGGGCCAAATGCACTTCTGTAAAGACAAATGTCAGAAAGGAATAGTGTCACAATGCTGTTGACTGGTGAATGTACTGGTTCAGATTTGGAGGAAGTAAGCTAATGCATCATTATTGCCCCCCCCCCCCCCCCCCCAAACCTTAACACCTGTCCCATCAAAATGAACATTTTCAACAAAGTTCTTTGGTGGATTACATGTTCCCACCTTTTGCCCTATGAGGCTGCATGAAATGCACCCTGTGCACACTGGAACATTGTCAAACATGGCTATTTTGGTGTTATGGTGTGGGGAGAACTAGTGTTGCATGGATTTACGGACTCCAAGTCTTTTAATACAATACACTCAGCCGTCAACCCCACTGTGACATTCTACCTCCTCTTTTCAGGACTGCATTTGCCCCAGACTTCATTTTTATGGATGACAATGTGGAACTTTGTTGGCCAGTACAGGTACTGGAGCTCTTTGAACGAGAAGGTATTTGTCAAATGGCTGGCCTTCTCATAACTGTGGAGGAATATAATGCCACACCACAAGATCTCCTTACCAAACTTGTGGCCAGCCCGGGAGTGCATTCCAGAGCATGCGTTGCCAAACACAGTGGTCACACACCCTATTAAGAAACATGTTCTGCCTTTTGAAATGTCAAGAGTTTTACATACAACTCTATACAGGTATTAATTATGATAAATTAATGTTAACATAACAACTTTGTAAAATTGCTTACTCAAGAAAATACATTTAATCGTAAACTACAATCAACCTAATTGGACCTCGTGACTGTCTAAAGGCTTTTCATCATATAGTTCATAACTGGGAAAGAAAAAAAACTTACAACACAGAAAATTATCATCAATGAAATAAGCCACAAGCAAGGAGATGAACAGTTAAATACTGGCATCTACAAATACTGTTTTTGCAAATGTCTAGGTTAGGTACATAGGTGGCAATATGGTTACGAGTCTGTGAATGCAATATAAGTAACAGATTCATCTGTAGCATAGTTTGAGCTTGAAGTTTCCTACTGCAAAAGTGCAGACCAATACTAATACAATGAAACACACCGTAAATTTGTTTCCTTACCTGCCAGAGACTCCAATTCCAGTTTTCTTACCATTTATTTTCTATACCTATTTTCCAGATGGAATCCTAATTCCTGCCATTTTGAGCATTTGTAAGCCTCACACACAACACCTATCAAGTCTGTTACAACTATCTGTCTCAACTCCTTAGGTATCATATGATATAACGGATCCTGCATGGGTACTGTGGTGTGTTTGCTCTTCTGGCAGACTCTCCACACTGACAGTACTCTCCTCACTGTCTTTACATGTATTTGAAATAACATAGTGTTCTTAGATTACCATGGTCCAAAGTATATGTAGAACAGGTGAGTATGCCATAATACTCCTGCACTTCAACAGGTCATACATAACCATGGATTGTACCAATAAAGTATTATAGTAGTTACAATGTTATCCAAATTTCAACACAAGACTTGTGGCTAGAGGCTTCTAATAAGTTGCAGATATAGATTATTATGAAACTTACAATCCAGTGACTAGATTTCAATAAATTCTGCTAGTACTATAAATTTCAGCCTCCAAAAATATCTGTCTTGAGCAATATGATGTCCAAACTGTTTTTCAATACAGAAATTTAGCTGAAAAATTTATTCAAGTCAACCAAAAATTTTTGAAGATGGAACTAAACATGCATGTAAATCGAACTGAAACTTCTTTGGCTCAAAACAAGCTACCAGTCACTGGAAATAACATTTCACAAAATTTTTATGCAATCCTGGCACATTAAAACTGTGTGAAGGACTGAGACTCAAATTTGGGACCTGGTCTTTCAGGAGCAAGTGCTCTATCATGAGTGCTACTTCTGCAAGGTTTGCAGGAAAGCTTCTGTGAAGTTTGGAATGTAGGAGACAATGTACTGGCAGAACTGAAGCTGAGGGCACAGGTCGTGAGTCGTGCTTGGGTAGCTCAGTCAGTAGAGCACTTTACCACAAAAGGCAAGGTCCCAAATCTCGGTCCGGCACACAGTTTTAATCTGCCAGGAAGTTTCATAGCAGTGGACACTACACTGCAGAGTGAAAGTTCTGGAGTTTTATACGAGTTTGGGCACCATTTAACATTTGCAGATTCATATTATTCAGCAACTAGGACACCAACAGTTCATGCCAAGAGCCAATATGGATTACAGTGTGATAGCTGCTAAGGAGGCTTTTACTACTGACACTTTGCTAATAGAACCACGATGATAATTTGACATGTCTAGAAAACTGGGTACCTACTTGGGCATGAGGGCAGAATGGTTAGCAGATGATTATACTTATTTTTGCATCAAGAAGAATCTATGGACACTATTAAACTTCAGGGTCGAGATTGCTAGCCCAGCAATTATCATCAGGTGTGTGCTGGCACACAAAAGAAAAAGTTCAGTCTGCCATACAGGCAAGTTGTAGGTATTCTGATGCAATTTTCAATAAGAACATAGCCTGACATTGTTGACTGTGAAAGCAATTACAGTCATAAACTTGAGAAAATAACAAAGATTCAATGGGATGCTGTGAAAAGAACCGTAAAATATGTTTCTTTTCCTTCAAAACAGAAGAATTCACCTTCAGGCTCCCCCCAGGGGGTCCACAACTCTTTTGTGGATACTTGCGTGGCGAGCACGGGGTCTACATCTACATCTAAATTTATACTCCGCAAGCCAGAGTGTGGCAGAGGACACTTTGTGTGCCACTGTCATTACCTCCCTTTTCTGTTCCAGTTGCATATGGTTCGTGGGAAGAACAACTGTCTGAAAACCTCCGTGCGCACTCGAATCTCTCTAATTTTACATTCGTGATCTCCTCGGGAGGTATAAGTAGGGGGAAGCAATATATTAGATACCTCATCCAGAAACGCACCCTCTCGAAACCTGGCGGGCAAGCTACACCGCGATGCAGAGCGCCTCTCTTGCAGAGTCTGCCACTTGAGTTTGCTAAACATCTCCGTAACGCTATCGCAGTTACCAAATAACCCTGTGACAAAATGTGCCGCTCTCCTTTGGATCTTATCTATCTCCTCCGTCAACCCAATCTGGTATGAATCCCACACTGATGAGCAATACTCAAGTATAGGTCGAACAAGTTTTTTGTAAGCCAACTCCTTTGTTGATGGACTACATTTTCTAAGGACTCTCCCAATTAATCTCAACCTGGTACCCACCTTACCAACAATTAATTTTATATGATAATTCCACTTCAAATCGTTCCGCACGCATACTCCTAGATATTTTACAGAAGTAACTGCTACCAGTGTTTGTTCTGCTATCATATAATCATACAATACAGGGTCCTTCTTTCTATGTATTCACAATACATTAAATTTGTCTATGTTAAGGGTCAGTTGCCACTCCCTGCACCAAGTGCCTATCCGCTGCAGATATTCCTGCATTTTGCTACAATTTTCTAATGCTGCAACTTCTCTGTATACTACAGCATCATCCACGAAAAGCCGCATGGAACTTCCAACACTATCTACTAGGTCATTTATATATATTGTGAAAAGCAATGGTCCCATAACACTCCCCTGTGGCACGCCAGAGGTTACTTTAACGTCTGTAGACGTCTCTCCATTGATAACAACATGCTGTGTTCTGTTTGCTAAAAACTCTTCAATCCAGCCACACAGCTGGTCTGATATTCCATAGGCTCTTACTTTGTTTATCAGGTGACAGTGCGGAACTGTCCCAAGCTAATGCAGTTCTCCTTCCTTTCTGGGCTGCCCTACCCCCCTTCCCCATCCCTCTTTGTTCCCAATCCTTCCCCTCTCCCCCTGACTTACCACCCCTTCACACTTCCTCTTTTTGGGAGTAATGTATCGAGCCTTCGTCCAGAGATGGATGTTTGAAAACTCCAGGATCCGGTTTCCTTTGTTTTTCTCTATCCTCACACTTTCTTCCTCTATTGGTCTTTCCCTATGTTCACTCTTATCCTTGCTTTCACTCCCTTACTTCTATCTCTGCCTCATTCTCATTGCCCTATTCCCTTGTCTTTTTTTCTGTGTCTTACTCTACGCCTTGGCGTTTGAGATTCTTTCTTCTATCCTACTCTCCCTCTCTCTCTCTTTTATCTATTTTTTCCTCCCTGCACGTGTCTGAAGGCCGACCCACGCGTTCGCACGAGTAGACGGTGATGGGGTAACGCGTAATTCCCCGCCCTGGGTAGGCAAGTAAGGCACACACGTAACCCCTGGCAAAGGCCAGGCCCAGGGAGGGGTGATTGCCTGAGCTGTTATCTTCTGAACGTGCCGATTGGTCCTTCCATCCGTTTCTCAGGAGGTGTGACCTGAGGTGTGGACAATCACCTAAGGCCGGAGTGCCCTCTGAGAGGGCCCCCACAAGGAAGAAGCGTGCCATCGGAGACGCTGGCAGTCATGGGGGATTC
The DNA here is from genome assembly GCF_021461385.2 of Schistocerca piceifrons. NCBI lineage: Eukaryota > Metazoa > Arthropoda > Insecta > Orthoptera > Acrididae > Schistocerca > Schistocerca piceifrons. The sequence goes on along the minus strand of NC_060149.1, from coordinate 39,636,616 downwards.
GTCTGCAATGGATTTATCTTCTTCTTCTTCTTCTTCTTCTTCCCTGTCTTCTGCCCAAAAAAGAAAGCTAGATGTAACTCCTGTTCCGAAAATTCTACCACCAGCACCGAAGTTTCTTGTTGTCACAAGATCTCACGATCACGATTTCTCAACAGTCAACCCTTTCGTCATTCAGTAGGATGTAGATGTGGTTGCAGGACCAGTGAAATCTTGTACTCGGTTGCACAACGGTACCTTGCTCTTGGAGACAGAGAGCGCCTTCCAGGACCAAAAATTACTTCGAGCCACTCTCTTACACACACTTCCTGTATGGGTTGAGGCCGACCGCACCTTGAATTCGTCGTGTGACGTGGTGTATACCAGGTCACTTGACGGACTGACTGATGAGGAGATTCTGTCTTTCTTCTCTGATCAGGGAGTGACAGCTGTCCATTGAGTCATGAAAAGGGTCGACGAGGATCTCATACCAACCCGAACCATATTCCTGACATTCGACAGTGTGCATTTGCCTTCACGAATTAAAGTAGGTTATGAGATCATTTATGTTTGGTCGTATGTACCCAGCCCTACAAGGTGTTACCAATGTCAGTGGTTTAACCATACATGGCTGTCTTGTTCAAGTGCGGCTAAATGCGTTACCTGTGGCAGTGATGCCCATGAGGGTGACTGTCCACCTCCGTCCCCTCGTTGCATCGTATGGGCGACCATGCTGCCCTCCTCTCGCGACTGCCCCTTCTACAAAGATGAGAAAAGTATACAGGAAATTCGAGTGCAAGAGAAGGTGTCGACCTCAGCTGCTCGCAAGTTATTCAATAGCAGAAAGCCCACTGTGCTTCCGGCAGGTAAGTGCAGTACCGTTCTCACCTCTCCTCAGCCTACCAGGGAGGTAGCTGTACAGACATGCAATCTAACATTTGGCAATTCGCTCATCAGATCGGCCAGTGCTAAGATTGCCCGATCAACGTCTCCTCTTCCTCCCACCAACCATAAGGCTCGAACACCATCATCTGGTACTGCTAAGACAAGGACCTCTAAAGCAGATGCTCAGACCTTCAAAAAAGAACCGACACGTGAAGATTTCTTGCGTACACAAACTTCACAGCCATCAACTGTTCTTTCGACAAAACGTAATTCTTCAAAGAAGGCTCATAGAAAAAAGAGTTCTCCATCTCCGCTGAGGCGCATTTCTTCTCCTGCGCCACCAAGCAGTTGCCATCCCTGGCCATCTTCAGTTTCGCCAAGCTGCACCTAAGGTGGCCGATCATCTGGCCTTTCATTGGCAGAGGAAGTTCCCCCCACCCCTGACCAGCTCAGGAAGGTGGCAGACGCAACTGTTGAGTTGATGGACCATGACTCACCACCTATTGATTGCAGCAGCAGTGCTCCCTCGAAGCCAGGCCCTCAGCAGCCATCGAGGAGACCCTTTCTTGTTTCTTCTTTTTCTTTTCGTTTTCATAATGGCACTTCTTCAATGGAATATTCGCGGCATTCGGTCCAACTGAGAGGAACTAAAATTGCTCCTTCGAATGCACTGCCCGCTTGTCGTAGGTCTCCAAGAAATGAAGTTACGCCCATGCGATTGTATTGACCTGGCACAGTATACCTCTGTGCGTTTTGACGTACCCCGTGTGGCAGGTATTCCGGCTCGTGGAGGGGTCATGTTGCTAGTTGGGGATGATGTCTACTACGATCCAATCACATTACACACAGATCTGCAGGCAGTTGGGGTCCGAATTACTCCCCCCACTTTCACGTCTTCCATTTATACTGTTTACACTCCATCATCATCTGCCTTCACTAGGGCAGACATGATACAACTGATTGCTCAGCTTTCTACACCATTTTTGTTGATTGTAGACTTTAATGCCCACTATACCCTTTGGGGCTCTCCAGCATCCTGCCCGAGAGGCTCCCTCTTGGCAGACCTTTTCAACCACCTCAATCTAGTCTGCTTGAATACTGGTGCACCTACCTTCCTTTCGGACACAACGCATACCTATTCACACTTGGACCTCTCCATATCCACTCTCCAACTTGCACGTCGATTCAAGTGTTATGCACTGTCTGACACATACTCGAGCGACTATTTCCCCTGCATAATCCATCTCGTGCATCAAAACTCTTCTCCATGTTCCACTAGCAGAAACATCTCCAAAGCCGACTGGGGGGTTTTCACCTCCCTGGCGACCTTCCATGATCAAAACTTCTCCAGCTGCGATAGTCAGGTCGCATACCTCACGGACGTTATTCTCACTGCTGCTGAATATTCCATTACTCGTACTTCCTCTTCTCCACGTAGAGTCCCAGTCCCCTGGTGGACTACAGCATGCAGCGATGCTCTTCATGCTCAATGACATGCTTTACGCACCTTCCAACGCCATCCTACTGTGGCGAACTGTATCAGTTACAAACAACTCCATGCACAATGTTGTCGTGTTATCAAAGAAAGCAAAAATGCTTGCTGGGTGGCTTTCATCAGCTCATTCAACAGTTTTACTCCTTCTTCAGTTGTCTGGGGTGGCCTGCGCTGGCTATCTGGCACCAAGGTCCACTCCCCGATTTCTGGCCTGGCTGTAGTGAATGAAGTCCTTGTGGATCCTGAGGATGTCTCAAATGCCTTTGGCCACTTTTTGCGGAGGTTTTGAGCTCTGCCCATTACCACCCTGGCTTCCTCCCCCGAAAACAAGCAGAGGAGACACGGCCACCTTCTTTCCAGTCTTTGAATCGTGTATGTTACAATGCCACCTTCACCGTGCGGGAACTTGGGCACTCGCCCCAGTCCCGATCCTCTGCTCCAGGGCCTGATGGTATCCATATTCAGATGCTGCAGAACTTTTCTCCTGCAGGTAAAGGCTTTCTTCTTTGCACCTATAATCGCATCTGGACTGAGGGTCATGTCCCCACATGCTGGCGTGAAGCAATTGTTGTTCCCATACCCAAACCAGGAAAGGACAAACACCTTCCATCCAGTTATCACCCCATCTCCCTTACCAGCTGCGTCTGCAAGGTGATGGAGCATATGGTAAATTCTTGATTGGTTTCGAATCTCGACGCCTCCTTATCAATGTCCAATGTGGCTTTCGTAGGCGCCGCTCTGCTGTTGACCACCTAGTTACCTTGTCGACCTTTATTATGAACAACTTTTTGCATAAGCGCCAGACGGTGGCTGTGTTCTTTGATTTGGAGAAGGCTTATGACACCTGTTGGAGGGCGGGCATTCTCTGCACCATGCACACTTCGGGCCTTCGTGATCACCTCCCTCTTTTTATTAATGCATTTTTAATGGATCGAATGTTCAGGGTTCGTGTGGGTTCTGTTTTGTCAGATGTCTTTCGCCAGGAGAATGGGGTGCTCCAGGGCTCCGCTTTGAGCGTGGCCCTTCAATCGAATAATGGATTGCCTCCCAGCTGACGTTTCAGGCTCCCTTTTTGTGGACGATTTTACGATCTACTGCAGCGCTCAGAGAACATGTCTCCTGAAGAGCTGTCTTCAGCATTGTCTAGACCGTCTATATTCCTGGAGTGTCACTAACGGTTTCCGTTTTTTCTGCTGAGAAAACGGTCTGTATGAACTTCTGGGATTACAAACAGTTTCTTCCACCATCCTTACATCTTGGTCTCATTGCTCTCCCATTTTAGGTCTTTCATTTGACAGGAAACTTTGCTGGTCTCCACATGTGTCTTACTTGGCTCCTCGTTGTAGTCATTCCCTAAATGTCCTCCATGTTCTCAGTGGTACGTCATGGGGAGCAGATCGAATGGTCCTGCTTCACTTAAATCGGGTTATTGTCCAATCAAAGCTGGATTATGGGAGCTTTGTCTACTTTTCTGCCCGGCCGTCCATCTTACACCATCTAAACTCTATCCACCATCAGGGGTTACGTCTGGCGACTGGAGCATTCTACACGAGCCCTGTTGTGAGTCTGTATGCCGAAGCTGCCGCATTACCACTAAACTACTCGCGCGATATGTGGCTTTGTCAGTACATCTGCCGATTGATGTCAATGCCTGACCACCTGTCATATTTCTTCTTCTTTGATGACTCTCTCGACCGCCAATATGGGCTGTATGTATCTGCCCTGTTACCTCCTGGAGTTCGCTTTCGTTGCCTGCTTCCGCAACTTGATTTTACCCTCCCTACGACTTTTCGAGTGCGTGAGAGCCCGATGCCACCTTGGCTCCAGGCTCAGGTTCGCATTCACCTTGAACTCAGCTCACTCCCAAAGGAGAGGACCGCGGATTCGATATACCGCTCGAGTTTTGTCGAACTTCGTTTGAGGACCTTTAATAACGTCTTTATCTACACAGATGGCTCCAAGACTACTGCTGGTGTCGGATGTGCCTTTGTTGTTGAGGATGATACCTTTCAATACCTGCTCCTTGACCAGTGTTAAAGGTTTACAGCTGAGCTTTTTGCTCTCTATCAGGTTGTTCAGTATATCCGCTGCCATCGTCATTCTCCCTATGCCATCTGCTCTGATTCTTTGAGCGCCATTCAGAGTCTCTGTGACTCATATTTGGACCACCCTCTCGTGCAATGAATTCAACGGTCTCTTCAGTCGCTAGCTGATACTGGGGCTCGTGTCCTTTTTTTGTGGATTCCTGGCCATGTTGGTGTGCCTGGGAATGAAGCTGCTGATGCTGCGGCCAAGGCCGCTTTCCTCCTGCCTCGGACAGCTTCCTTTTGTGTCCCATCAACTGATGTTAGTGGGGTTCTTTGTCGGAACTTTCATCATTGTGGCATGAGGCTTGGTCCTCTCTCCATGAAATTAAGCTTAGGGCCATCAAACTGATCCCGAAGTCTTGGACGACCTCCTCACACCCTTCCTGGTGAGAGGAGGTCATTTTGGCCAGGTTGCGGATTGGTCATTGCTGATTTAGCCACTGCTACCTGTTGTCCTGAGTCCCCACCTCGCATTGCACCTGTGGTCATCCATTGACAGTGCACCATGTTTTATTGTCCTGTCCCCATTTTATTAACTCTCGTGTTGTCCTGTGTCTGCTGTCTATCTTACAGGAGCTTTTAGCTGATGATGCTAGAGCAGCTGCTCGTGTCCTTCGTTTCATTACATTGACAGACTTGACCAAAGAGATCTAACTCTTTTATTTTGTTTATCTGTGTCTTTGTAAGTACTTTCTGGTGTTGCCCCTTGCATTTTTCTACGCTATTAGTGCACTAACGTTTGTGATGTGGAAACTAGGAAATTCACAACTGGTATGTTAGTGACCCAGGGTTCGACAAAACATAAAGCAGTGGTGCTCTCTATGAATGATGTCAAATACATTATACTCAACCAAATTGTGAGATAAACTGTTTGAGTTTAGAGTTTGCACAAGGACATAGCTGTATTTACAATTTAAGTACAGTGAAATAAAAACTAAGACTTTCACCAAAGACATAAACATATTGATGTGTGAAACCATTTTGTGCAAAACAAGTACAAAGTGAATGAATATGTACTGGAACATACTTTATCCAATGACCAGCAGGCTAATTTACCAACAAAACCAGTATCAAAGATGCCACATCAAAAACGCTGGAAGATGCTGAACATTCAGAGCATTTAGGACATTTGTGAGAGACTTCTAAACATGTTAGAAAAAAAAAATTGGGTCCTCCTAGTGGGAGTGCTAATAATATGTAGACACAGGACAAATTTATTTTTAACAGAGCTTCAATATCTTTGGTTGTTTTAATTTTTGGGTTGGTTCTCATAAAAATCTTTGCACCTACTTTGTGTCTTATGGTAACTATATTCTGTGTTGTATATGTTCCAATGCTTGTGTGTTTATCAAAAAAAAAAAAATCCAAGTTCATTATATTTGATTTGTTACTTGTTGAGATTTGTTGGATGTGTTTTGAACATTTTTGTCCACTATTTTTGGAATGCGGCTTGTACGAAATGATTTAGTGAGACCATGGAAAACCTAAATCAGGACTGCTGGACAGAGAAAACTCTTTCATTTTGAATATGAGGTTATTGCCTTAACAGCTGTACTCTCTCATTTGTTTAATCCCTACTGTACAATGTTCTTTGATTTACAGACAATTTGTACCGGGTAACTTAGATTATAAAACATAGTTCTGTACTGCATCGTGACATGCACTAAGAACTCCCACTGGTGAGTCCTGGACCACAGGCATGGTTCTATGCCCCTCACACTGCCTCTTGTCTATTCAGAAAACTGATTCCAGGCCCATAAACTTGCAACTATGCCCAGACCATGTCTTCATATCTTCCCCTCAGTTCACGTGAAAAACTGAGTCAGCATGTTCTCCATCACCTCCCCTCTCCACCAACCCTCCTCACAACAATGAGTGAGTTGTTTAGCTTTAAGTTCAGGAGAATGATAGTACATGACTGTTACACACTATAGATCTTGTCATGACTTTCTAGTAAAAGCATTACAGTGTGACCATGTGATTTGACAGGATGTTGTTATTGTTCCCTTCCACTTTTAACCACTACTCGGAGTTCTCTAAGTAAACTTTATTAATGTATTATACATTATTTATGAAAAAATGTTTTAGCTGCCTTTTTAAGCAGATGCATTTTAGTAATCGTTTTCGTCTCCTTGGGCAATTAATTATACAGTATTATCCCTAGATATGGAACGATTTAGTGAGTTTCCTGTTCATTTTTCCTTGGTAAATTTAAGTCCAAAATGACTCTTGTTCCATGAATATGTACACCACTTTAGTGAGATATTTCATTATGTTTCCCTTATTTGCACACCAGGTTGGTGGATGTGCTCATTTGAAGTAGTATGGATATTCATTTTTTTAAATATTTCGTTCAGTGAGTCCAACTGCTGTTCGGCCACAAGTTGACACTTTTCATTGGTATTTCCAGTAGCATAGAACATCAGTACTAATTGGAAGATATTCATTTGTCCCTGAACACTTCCATTATTTCCACATGTCATATTTGTTTTCAAGTAAGCAAAAAGCACTGCAGGAAGGAGTTTGTGTTGCCTTCCCCTCTCTGCTACTCTCCCATTTACAGTCCAAATAAAAGGTAAGGCATGCCCCTTGCCATACTCTACAGCCACCATGTGAAGCGTCAACTTGTTATGACCAATGAGTAGTTCATCTAGCTATTCTTCTTATGGCCTTTTCCCATTCTTTAAAAAAATTGGCCATATTTTGTGCCTTTGATGCCCAGAAAAAAATCCCATAGCTCAGAACTGAGTGTATAAAGGAACAGTAGGTCACCACAAAATGTTGGCTATCAAAAACTAATGAAAGGACACTAAGACAGGCCTGGACAAACAGTGCTTTGCAAGTGTGAGCCAACTCCTATTGTCCCCTGCAGATGACCAAAGAAGCTAATGGCCAGTTCATGACCAGATAAATATAATTTTGCAAAACATTAGGCAGTATTGTTGAATTTAATGTTAGTATCATGTCCTGTCACACCACCAATGGAAAATTCAGTTAATTTTATTGACATTGTTGGTTGTCAGTGGACTGACTGTACAATTACAAATACCGTTAAAATTCATCAACACATCATGGCTCATAACAGTTCATAAATGAATGACCAAGCGAATTTATAAAAAGTTTTCCTATGTTGTAATATTAAATCTCATTCTTTTGTGAAGCTTCTATCAATTGTTTTCAAGCTGACAGTTCATCTCTCTTTGCTGTATCTATACTGCATTTTTCTAATTTTCTCTTTATACAGTGGATGATCTAATAAAGTTTGATTTCTTGACATTTCTCTTGGTAATAAAGGCAATAAAAACTCTAAATTAAATTATATTATTACCAACTTTATTAGTTCTATTTTTCTACATTTGTTTTTACAGTTCTACTTTGAACATGCATTTTCAGATGAATCATTTCCTTCACTGGCTCAACCAACTTCACGCCATTTCCACTTGGATCCCTACTTGTTACTGTTGGCATCACTTCCCTATACACCAATAACCTCCCTACCCCGGGACTTGCCATTATCTGTCACTAGTTTTTCCAATATCTTTCCAACTCCAAACCCACCATCTCATTCCTTATACATGTGACTGACAGCATCCTCATACACAATAATATCTCCTTTTAGGGGAATATACACACAAAAACCTATGACATGGCCATGGGGATCCTCACGGTACTTTCCTAAGCCAACTTGTTTATGGGTCATTTATGGGAAACCTTACTAGTCACAAAAGATCCCAAACCCCTTTTATGGTTCACATTCATTGATAATATTTTCACAATCTTGACCCAGGGCCAAGAAACCCTGTCCCCACTCCTCCACAGGCTCAACATCTTTTCTACCATCAGCTCCATGTGTCCATTTTCCTGGACATCGATCTTCACCTCTCTGATGGCTCCAGCATAACTCCTGTTCACATCAAGCTAACTATACATCAACACTACCTATTTTGATAGCTTTCATCCCTTACACAGCAAGTGCCTTACTAAAGTCCTCACAGACAGGCAGTATTTTCCAAGCCTAGTCTGACAGATTTCCTATGTCATATCACGCATACTGCTAATTCTCTGGTGAACCTCAGGAACCAGCTGCAAAGGAGCACCACCTCCATCATCTAGTATCATCCTGGACTGCAATGATTGGACACTATCCTTCACAAGGCCTTCAACTATTTATCACTTCCTGCAAATTAGTAACATTCTGTCCATAATCCTTCCCATACATACCAGTGCAATATTTTTTTGCACTCCAAATTTATGCCATATACTGTTTCATTCTTATACCACACATAGTACTAATCCCTTGCCCCTGTTGAAAGGAACTTGTCTCATAAACCCATCCAATGAATCATATTCCAGCTCCATCACAGTCTTGCCCTAGTGTTTCTTGCCCTATTCTTTCTTATGAAAACAGTCATGTCATATACCATCTTGCTCTTTCCTCGGCACAGCATTTTATGTGAGTATGATCATCATCCAGCTTTTCACACAAATGAAGACTGCCAAGCTGTTACAGGCAAGAGCAAAGGTGGGCAACCAGTGGCAGAATATACTGCTAAGCACAACATGGTCAATTACAATGGCTGCTCCATAACCTGACCCATCTGAATCTTACCCCTCCACCAACAACAGGTTCTCTGAATTTCACAGAAGGGATTGACCTTGCGACACAGTCTTCGGTCCCATAATCATACTGGCCTCAACTATTTCTAATAGTCTACCCCTACTTCTATGCCTACCATTGACTTCACTAATTTTGCATACAGACTGTCTTCCCTTGAGTCTCCTTCTTCCTTTGTTCTGTCTGTGTCTCCTAATTCACTGCTGCACATCATAATGTGGTTCGAAAACCTCACCCTGACTGCAGCCAGATCAAGCTCATTGGTGCCACATTCCTATCCCACATACTTCCTGCCTTTCTGTGGCAGCTGTCAGCTGCCCATTCCCAAACTCCACTCCTGCTGCTCATCTCCTTTCTCCCCTCATACACCCCTGACAGACCTCCTGACCCCAGTTGTTACATTCCTCCAGGAATTTACATATGAATGGGTGTAAGATTCCCTCATTTTCTGATGGTACAACAGTTACTGAGTGTTTACAATGGTGAAGCACTGGAGTACACTGTTAACACAGTTGAGAAGCAAATCAGTAGAAGATGTACTAAAGACAGATAATTATGGATGACAGGAAGACTATCATTACATATTTTTATACATGCCTAACAAGATATCGTATAAACCAATTGCTCTTCTTGATTAAGAATTAATAAAATTATAATGAATATAAAAATATTAATAAAATTAAGAATTAATAAAATATTTGGACGTGTGACTCTAAGAAGATCCAAAATGAGTTTAATATATTGAATGTGTTCATGATAATTTAAGTAAAGGGTGTTACACTAATAACTCTGAAACCCTGTACTTCATTTACCAGGCCTAGGCACATTTTGTGCTACCACAGGACGCTCAAGCTCCATGAGTGTAGTCAATTCTGCTGAGTGCTACAGCTGTGCTATTCAAACCAACTGTGAGTTATTTGATTTGATTTGATTTATTTCGTGTTCCATAGGTCCAACTGTGTTGGATACACAAGGATGTGGAACGAATCACTTTTTTACAAATAGAATCTGATAATCTAATAACATATACAGAAATTTGAGTACATAATTACATAAAAATTTATACAGTAAATTCTTTGGGCAGCAATACAGAAAAAGAAAATACATATTTTCTTAGAATCATTAAAGCACTACAGAAAACAGGTACAGAGCACACACAGATACAGAGCTCAGGTTAAATAACATTCTTAGTGGCATTATGTCAACTTGTGTTACATAATATTAAAATATTACAATTTTTTTAGTTAAAAATTCATCTAGACTGTAAAAAGCTTTGTCTAGCAGAAATATTTTTAGTGCTTTCTTAAACTTACTCTTGTTATGAATCTCTGTCTTTATTTCAGGAGGAAGAGCATTGAAGAGTTTTGCTCCAGTGTAGTGGACACCCTTTTGCGCCAAGCTGAAATTTTTGAGCTCACTGTGTATGTCATTCTTCCTCCGTGTGTTATACTCATGATCATTACTGTTTGGTTGAAATATCTCTATATTTTTACAAACAAAACACATGAGAGAAAAAAATATATTGGAATGCAGTTGTGTATATTGTAAGTTTACGAAAACTATTTCTACACGAGTCTTGTGGGCGCAATCCACATATAATCCCTAAAGCTTGCTTCTGTGCAATGAACTCAATGAGAGAATGAAAATAGCCATAGTATGCCACTTTTGCAGTGTTAGGTTCAACACATGTAGTGACAACCCGTAAAGCATAGGTAGCAGAGCTATGCCTCTTACAGAGATCAATAATATGCGAAGACCAGTTCATTTTCTTGTCAATGTGCACTCCAAGACATTTTGTTGTTTCCATTCTTTCTATTGGTTGATTACCACATGTCACACTTATGTCTCTCTCTTTTTCCGTTTTTGTACAGAATTGAATAAAGCTGGTCTTACTGGATTTTAATGAGAGGCCATTCACCTTGAACCAGTTAATCACATATGGGAGTATGTGATTCATGAGTTCCTCAAGATTGTTGTCTGTTCTACTGCTCATAAAAATTGTGGTATCATCAGCAAATAATGTAAATTTACATGGCAGGCTTGTACATGATGGCAGATCATTTATAAAAATCAGGAATAATAGTGGCCCAAGAGTTGAGCCCTGAGGCACTCCACATGTAATGGAACTCCATTCATAATCTGAGGAAGTGTCACATACTCCACCCGAGCTATTCAAGACAACTTTTTGTTTTCTGTCTTGGAGGTATGACTGTAGATAATTGACTGCAGCACCACTTATTCCTACTAATTTTGCTTTTTGCAAGAGAATCTGGTGATCAACACAGTCAAACGCTTTGGATGGATCACAGAAGACACCAAGTGCTAGCATTTTTTCATTAAGGGTTTCTAGGACTTCATTTGCAAGTGCATAGACTGCGTCTTCTGTTGAATGGCCCTTTTGAAAGCCAGATTGGCTCTTGTTGAGAACTCCATTCTTCATGAGATGATCAGTAATTCTTACATGTATTAGCTTTTCTAGAATTTTGGAGAAAGCTGTCAGCAAAGAGAGATGTCCATAGTTACTTCAACTTTATCACCCTTTTTGTACAGGGGCTTCACAATGGCGTACTTAAGTCTACTGGGAACAACACCTTTCTGAAGGGAAGCATTGAAATGTCTCTTATCCACACACAAGAATATTTCAATAAATTGCTAGATATATTATCAACCCCTGCAGAGTTCGTACTATTTACATACATGATGATTATTGAATTTCTTCTACAGTGATACGATGAAGGTGCATTTCTGAAATTGTGTTTGAATATACTGCTTGACAAAGAGTTACAGCTTCATCAACATAGGGCTTGCAACCACTCTGTTGAGTTACTGATAGGAAGTGTTTATTAAAAATCTCAGCCACCGTTTTGGGGTTATCTACTAGGGTACCTTCATATCTGATTTTATTTACATCTTCTTTGCTTGTTGTATCTCTTCCTGTTCCTTTTTTTACAATGCTCCAAATTGTTTTTATTTTATTATTGGAATTATCTATTTTCTTCTCATAATAAAGGGCTTTTGATTTCCATATTAGTTTCTTAAAAAATTTTACAGTATAATCTATAATGTTCCCATTTTCTACATCTTTACAGAATCTTATTGCAGCATAAGTTTCCCTTTTGGTTTTACGTGACTGTTTTATACCTTTTGTAATCCAAGGATTATTTACAGAATTAGAAGAACTGTTTCTGACCCATTTCTTGGGAAATATTTCTTCAAAAAGAGCACAGAATTCATTTATAAAACAGTTAAATTTAGTATCAACATCATCATAGCTATATACTAAAGACCAATCCATTTGCTGCAACCTGTGTTTGAAAGTTCCTTTTGCCTCTTCATTCATTACTTTTATGAATTTCCATTGAGGAAATTCTTTTTTGAACAGATTATCATCATAAAGAGTGGAAATTTGTCCATCATGATCTGAAATCCCACTTATAACCTGCCTGACAGTATAAGTCTGATGTCTACTTACATCTAAAACAATATTGTCTATCATAGTTTGGCACTTGGATGCAATTCTTGTTGGGAAGTTTATTCTGATGTCAGATGATGTAAGGTCATCACAATCTCAAAGTCAATTTTATTCTTATTTTCTGTCACAAAGTTTATATTGAAATCACCTAAAACTACAATATCATTTGCTTTTGAAAGTAACTCTGACAGGAGGAGTTCCATTGAATGCTGAAATGTTTTTATGTCACCTGAAGGAGCCCTGTTGACAGCCAACACTATTATTGGGTAGAATTTAGTTATTATTTCTGAGGCACATAAATAGTTTGGACAAGAAGAGAATAGAAGCTTTCGAAATGTGGTGCTACAGAAGAATGCTGAAGATTAGGTGGGTAAATCACATAACTAATGAGGAAATATTGAATAGGATTGGGGAGAAGAGAAGTTTGTGGCACAACTTGACAAGAAGAAGGGATCGGTTGGTAGGACATGTTCTGAGGCATCAAGGGATCACCAATTTAGTATTTGAGGGCAGCGTGGATGGTAAAAATCATAGAGGGAGATCAAGAGATGAATACACTAAGCAGATTCAGAAGGATGTAGGTTGCAGTAGGTACTGGGGGATGAAGATGATTGCACAGGATAGAGTAGCATGGAGAGCTGCATCAAACCAATCTCAGGACTGAAGAAGACGACAACGACGACAACAATGTCTCAAATTGTTGTTCCACACAATATTTCTTAATATCTTTAGCTTTGTATGCTACACCATCCTTAACATAAATTGCTACTCCACCTTTGTCTTCACTTCCTTACAGTAGTATGTTACTAAACTATAACTTACTATAGATGGCAAGGCACATTTATCAGTAACATGGTGCTCAGTTATGCACAAAATCTGAGCATTATTAATACTGTCCTTTTCACTAATGTTAATAAGTAGTTGATCTGTTTTGTCTAAGAGGCCCCTTACATTTTGATGAAAGAAAGAGATGTCTTCCTCTTACTTTTTCATTCTATTAGTGCTGTTACCTGACTGAGAATCCATTGGAGTCTGTCTTGAGACAGGAGAGAGGAGACACTTGACACTACCTACTATTAGGTGGCTATATACTGAAGAAAACACATGCAGGAAACTTAGGAATACATGTTTGCAACACAGTGCTGCTACTGCTAAGAGATTTAATACTGCAGCATATTTTTATAAGCAGGAATATTCCATGTGTGTCTATTTCCAACATTTTATTTTTCTGCCAAAGTAATGACTTTATTACTTGATTAAATAAATAAATTACGAGGGCAGTTCAATAAGTAATGCAACACATTTTTTTTCTCGGCCAATTTTGGTTGAAAAAGCCGGAAATTTCTTGTGGAATATTTTCAAACATTCCCGCTTCGTCTCGTATAGTTTCATTGACTTCCGACAGGTGGCAGCACTGTACGGAGCTGTTAAAATGACGTCGGTAACGGATGTGCGTTGCAAACAACGGGCAGTGATCGAGTTTCTTTTGGCGGAAAACCAGGGCATCTCAGATATTCATAGGCGCTTGCAGAATGTCTACGGTGATCTGGCAGTGGACAAAAGCACGGTGAGTCGTTGGGCAAAGCGTGTGTCATCATCGCCGAAGGTCGAGCAAGACTGTCTGATCTCCTGCGTGCGGGCCGGCTGTGCACAGCTGTGACTCCTGCAATGGCGGAGCGTGCGAACACACTCGCTCGAGATGATCGACGGATCACCATCAAACAACTCAGTCCTCAACTTGACATCTCTGTTGGTAGTGCTGTCACAATTGTTCACCAGTTGGGATATTCAAAGGTTTGTTCCCACTGGGTTCCTCGTTGTCTAACCGAACACCATAAAGAGCAAAGGAGGACCATCTGTGCGGAATTGCTTGCTCGTCATGTGGCTGAGGGTGACAATTTCTTGTCAAAGATTGTTACAGGCGATGAAACATTAGTTCATCACTTTGAACCTGAAACAAAACGGCAATCAATGGAGTGGCGCCACACCCACTCCCCTACCAAGAAAAAGTTTAAAGCCATACCCTCAGCCGGTAAAGTCATGGTTACAGTCTTCTGGGACGCTGAAGGGGTTATTCTGTTCGATGTCCTTCCCCATGGTCAAACGATCAACTCTGAAGTGTATTGTGCTACTCTTCAGAAATTGAAGAAACGACTTCAGCGTGTTCGTAGGCACAAAAATCTGAACGAACTTCTCCTTCTTCATGACAACGCAAGACCTCACACAAGTCTTCGCACCCGAGAGGAGCTCACAAAACTTCAGTGGATTGTTCTTCCTCATGCACCCTACAGCCCTGATCTCGCACCGTCGGATTTCCATATGTTTGGCCCAATGAAGGACGCAATCCATGGGAGGCACTATGCGGATGATGAAGTTATTGATGCAGTACGACGTTGGCTCCGACATCGACCAGTGGAATGGTAACGTGCAGGCATACAGGCCCTCATTTCAAGGTGTCGTAAGGCCGTAGCATTGAATGGAGATTACGTTGAAAAATACTGTTGTGTAGCTAAAAGATTGGGAAATAACCTGGTGTATTTCAATGCTGAATAAAACAACCCCTGTTTCAGAAAAAAAAATGTGTTGCATTACTTATTGAACTGCCCTCGTAGATACACTAATACAGCTAGCACAATGAAAAAAATCATTATATATTGGTATTCAACATTTCATTTTGATGTTCCAAAACTTATATGGATTTCTGGCTTAAAATATGTAATATATCTGGAACTATGATTTATGTTATAGTTCAACACACAGAGCAATACAGATTAAAATCTGTTAAACCTAAATTTTGGTGGGACTTTGTCAATTTTGTAATTTAGCGGCTTGTCTGTGCAGTTGAGAATATTGCTGACTGGGTAAAATTTTATAAAAGTCTTGTAATTTCCTGCATTGGACAAACAGGCCATTGGGTTGGGTGCTCCACTGTGTGTCTATCATCTCAAGTTAAGTCAGAAGTAATGGAGTTCATTAGCAATGAAAACTGAAGATGTTCTGACAACTAAATAAAAATCTGTTTTCTGTCACTCAATGTCTTGTAATCTCTTTGAGTACTCTTTATGAAATATTTTGAATTACAGAAATGCATTCAGCTGTATCTGATCCACAAATGACTGCCTAGACTTCTGGGAATTGTTTCATAAATGTGAAACTGATTTTTCCACAGGATTAATTTTTTTAGCATGAATCTTCTCTGCCATGTGTGTTACCAAATGATTCTCCTCTTATGTTAAGACACTTACTGAAACCAGACCCAATATATGATGTCAACAATAAAGGACTTTCGCCACTGCTCTGCTTATCTTGAATTCAGGTTTATTCCCTAAAGCCACTTTCAGTTCAGCCACCATTCACCGTTGTTTGTCAGAAAACAAGTGCATTATATCCTCTTTGCGGTTGGAGTTGTAATGACATTCCAATAAATTTTTTCTGGCTCATATTCATGGCCTTTAAATGATATGGGCATTGATTGAATGGCTTTTCCACTTCTTTTTGTGTGTGTGTGCAGAGACAACACATTGCTGCTAATGTAAAATGTAAACCTAATTTAATCCACATAGTACAATCAGCAAACTGCTTGGAGTCTGACGAGGTGACTGTGTGACTGTCCAGTTGCAGCTGCCTTCATTTCCTTCTTCCTCCTTATACCTTTCTGACAGCCCCATTCACCACTATGCTCGAAGCACTAGGCAATATGGTGGCTGGTGGAGCTGGAACACTAGTGGTTGTGGAGCACTGTTTGGAAAGGCCTGCTCTATATGCTTTAGATACATGTGGACCACATGAATTAGCTAAGACAGTTTCTACTGATTCTAGTTATCAGTGATGATGAAATTATTTCATAAGGGTTATTGCCTTAACTCAAATTGGCTAGAGAATATCCGTGTGTTTTAATCAAAGCTATTTATATCTATGGGCACATCACACCATTATTTCACCAGTGTGTAGATGGCTACAATGATTACCATATAGGTGTTTGCTTTATTGTCTACTCAATGTTGGCAGCTACATATAATTACTTTTTCAGTCCTTCAAACTTTTCAGTTTCTATGGAACCACCTCAAACAAACCTTTTAAGCCACAGAATGAATCACAAAATTCATATTTCACAGGATACTAATTGGCAAATAACACATAAAAACAACAATTCATGGCTATTTTTTATTTAGTCAATGACAGATTTATTAAAGGTTACCCATACACAACTCTGGATATGATATTCACTCAACAAATAATGATAGGACTAGCAGTACCAACTAACAATTCATATGCAGTCCACAGACAGTGTGTACAACCAAAATCCACAGGAAATGCAAGTATTCCTTCCATTAGATTCTTAGAAAGGCCAATGAATCATTGCCAATTTCTTTTCAGAAGTGTAATCATAGTTGCATCCAAGGAGACAGCTGAACTGCCAGCATCTGACAGTAGAGCAATTTATCTCAGGCCCCAGAAGGTATGGCCACTTAAATGTGGCAGAGGTAGTTTAAAATTTCCTGGAGGTACCTCCGGTGCCAAACGACCATCCTCTGCCCATTAAGCTGCAGAACACTGACCATTAAATATTTATGAGTTTTGTTGGTACAATGATTGAAGACAGCAAGGTGGGGGTTGTTTGGCTGAACTGGAGGGAGATATTTAGCCATAGCCATGTGTTCTATGATTCAGAACTATCCTTGTGATGTAGTAATGCACTGACAAGAGAGTTGAGATTCTGATACGTGGACATCTGGTGTAACGGTGGCTGAAAGCTGAGAATCGGTGGCCATAGTTTTGAGTGCAGATGATACAGCCTTTTGTGTGTCCTCAGGGAAAGTTTGCTTCTTAGGTGAGGTCGTTGGATGTGGTGCTACTTGTGGACAGTGCTGCCACTTCCATTTGCCATCTTTTGACATATAAGGGTGCACCTTGAAGTACTGATTGGGATTTCTCTGGCAGCAGTCCTCACCATGAAGGCTACAGGCGTTTGTTTAATGCTGAGTGCAAGTCCATTGTAGTATGTGGACAAAGTTGACTCTGGTCGTGAATCCATTTGCTGTTGGCTGTTATCACTGTCTAGAGATAATAATCCTGTTTGTGGGTAATAGTGGCTGGTTAGCAGTGAGATAAGAGCCTCAACTCCTAGGCCCAGATATGGTTGCCAGGACAAGAATGTGTATGGTGGCACCTTGCTGGTAGTGTGGGGTAAAGTGTGGTCCATTGTCTTTGACACTGGTTTGGAAGGCCATCAGTTGGTAGGCTTTCATTACAGCTTCAGGATGATATATGGGAAATCTGAGAGAACATTGAAGACTCTCGGCAAAAGGTGTTTGAGGAAAGGGCTAGCAAAACTGAGATGGGAATGATCCCAAGGACGATGTGGTGCGGGATATTATGTGAAACACTGAGGCAGTGTGATCTGATGAAAGGTGCACTGGTGGCAGTTGTGGACTGTGGTTTTGATGTCATTGCAATGGCATGCCGATTTTATAGTACGCACAATCCTCCATTGACTTTAATGTAGATTCTGCTGAAATTATGGTTAGATGATTGTAGGGGCCACCATATGCATGCAGTCCATTTCTTTGTTGGAAGGAAGAAGGAACTGAAACATCAAAATACAATGATTATTGATGAATAACCAATGTTCAGGCACTGTGGCCTAACCATGGCAGAACTCTTGATACAAAGGATGCTGTCTGTGTAGCTTTAGCAATGGTGGCTACTGTAAGTGGAAACTGTCATGGGTATGTAGTGGTCATAGGCATCCATGTGGTGGGAGGTAGGGGGTCAGGGGGCACATAGTATCACCAACTGAAAGTGCTATTGTAGGTTTTATCCTAAAAACAAATTGTTATCAGTTCCTTTTACAAAATTCAATGCTGGACATTCACCAATCTTAAACCGCATCCTTAAGATTCTACTGGTGATAGCCACATATCTTATGTCTCTAATGTTTATGTTCAGGTAGTTATTACAGACATACATGGAACTTACTAGTTCTAATCTTATCAGAAAGTAAAAGACCATGCAGTACAAATGAAGTGATCAAAGTTTGCTTAATCCACAATTTGGTACATATAGCACACAAAAGTTATTATAACTACAAAGATTCCTCACCTAAACCAGAACCATACATTTTAAAGATACAGGACTGGACTCAGTCTTGATGAAACAAACCTAAATACTAACACTAACGTATCCTGGGCTAAACTGAACAAAGACAGAGGCAAAATTAGCACTATATGCTGCTGGTAACATGCCCAGGTGAAAACTAAAATGAAACAAACTGAAATAGCTCTTCTTTCCTTTGTTGCTATTTCATACTCTCACACCAAATGGGTGAGTGGGAGGGAGGGTTGGTAGGTGGGGGGGGGGGGGGGGAGGAGGGGAGGAGGGAGGGGTAGCAGGGGTAGGTAGGGACTGTCAGTAGTACAACATTGTGCTGTTCAGCCAAGAGGGAGTTGGTTGCAGTTGTAATGGGATACGATATGGAGTTATGTAGGTTTAAGGACAGAAGGATAAGATTTTGAAGGTGCAGCAACATACCAAAGTGATAAGAGGGGAGACAACTGGATTAATGGAATCTAGTTTCCAGATAGTATAATAGATGCAGAGGTGTACATTGTAGGTGAGGAGGGTTGGAAATTTGACGAAACGGTAGAGGATCCATGTGGGGAAAGGTAAACAGATATGGAAAGCAAGACAGAGCACATGGCATTCGAGGAATTAGAGGGACTTAGGACCTTTCGTGTTGTGGAAACCCATGAAACATTTCAATAGCTGGGGGTGGGTTAAATAAATGTTTTCATTGCTGTCAAGAATAGTGGAGCAGTGTACTCCCCAAATTCAATCTGTCAGTGATTTTAGTATTTTAAGTCTCTTGTGAGCTTTCTGTTGCATGATTAGTAGCTGAGGTTTTCACATTAGTTGCCAGTCCAGGGTTAGCCCAAGACATTTTAGTGTTAGTTAACTGGATAGGACAGTTGCAGATGGTAACGTAGAAGTCAAGGAAGAAGAGGGTGCAGGTGATTCATCCTATAATAATTGCCTGTATTTTGGAGGGATTGATCTCGAGTAGCCATTGGTCACACCATGAGGTAAAATGATTCAGGTGGATTTGGAGGGATCATTGGGATTTCTGGCATGTACAGCAGAGGGAAAGAAAGCAGTGTCATCAGCATACTGAAGGAGGTGGACTGGTAGGGATGGGTTTGGACACGAGAAAGAGAAAATGGTGCCTTGTGGCACTTCTGCAGTGGGATGAAAGGTACAGGAATTTCTATTATTAACAGTGATCAAGGATGTGCAATTACATAGAAATGATGCAATAAGTAGGTACAGTTAATTAAAAGTGCATATGTCTGGAGTCTAAAAAGGTGACGAGAATGCTGTATACAGTCATAGGCTTTCTCTAGAACTACACAGACAAAATGGCAGATTTATCAGAGTTGAGTTGGTGGGAACTGAAATTGTGTAATCCTTGACCTTATCAAGACCTGCTCCAGGATATTGTTCACTTTATTTAATTTATAATGGTTTATTAATTATGTAGTTGAGAATGACTGCCTTTAGCTGGCTGACAGAATTACTTTTATATTTTGTTTATATATTATTTGGTATGAGCAGCAGCTGATAAAGTGTCCAGTACTAACTTATGCCTATGCAATGGGAAGCTTGGGTTTATCACCTGGCATCCATCTTGTACATTAGAATTAAGTTACTGAAAATTTTGCACTTTTTAATGAAGGATGCATGCTCATTAATATGCATGTCAATAGACTTGGAGAAATCAGACAGTGAAACTTTTGTTGTACTGGTTGCAATGAAACTTTTAGTTTCATCAGAAATTATTGCAATCAAAGGTTAGTGAAATTATGAAAGTTTGTACATCTCGCCATAGAGAATATCTTATGAGCCAATAGGTAAAGTCAGAAGGAAAGACTACTTTCAAATTGAAGAACAATTTCCCCTTTTCAGTAATGTAATTACATTAGTTTAATATTAATTAGTTTAACAGATACTCATAATTACTGGCTTCACCTGCAGAAAAATTTTCAGTACCAATTGTAGCAAAACCACTGAAAATTTCCAGGATCTGTGAATATAATTCTCGCTGCCTGATTTATCTGGTCGCCTTTTTAGACTCCAGACATATGCACTTTCAGTTAACTGTGCACACCTTATTGCATCCTTCCTATCTAATTGCCCAGCCTTGGTCATTGTTAACAACAGCAATTCCTGTTCCTTTCATCCCACTGCAGAAGTGCCAAATTAACCCCCACCAGTCCACCTTCTTCAGTATGCTGATGACACTGCTTTCTTTGCTCTCTGGCATAGTAATACATGCCAGAAATCCCATTGCTGTCTACCATACATGCAAGAAATCGCAATGATCCTTCCAAATCCATCTGAATCATTTAGCCTCATGGTGTGACCAGTGGCTCTTCAAGGTCAATCCCTCCAAAATCCAGGCAATAATTGTAGAACAAACCAACTGTAGCTGTCCTATCCAGTTAACTAACACTAAAATATCTTGGGCCAACCCCCTGTCAGCAACTAATGTGAAAACCTCAGCTATTAATCATCCAACAGAAAGCCCACAAGAGGTGTAAAATACTGAAACTACTAACAGACACAATTTTGGGAGTACATTTCTCCACCAAAACATACACTGACCTACTGAAACTACTAACAGACACAATTTTGGGAGTACATTCCTCCACCAAAACATGCACTGACCTCACCCATCCTCTGCTATTCAAATGTTGCCTGGATCACCACAACACTAAAGGTCTGTTAATTCTTCAAAATCATTGAACACCATGCTCTCTGTCGTGCTTTCCACCACCCACATGGGTCTTCTACCAACTCATGCTGACTGGCATTGTTGACTGTGAAACTAGTGTCTGTCTATTTTCCTATTTAAAAGCACATTAGTTGCTGTATGGTAGACTGATTTTGTTCTTGTGCATTCCAGCACACACCTGATAATAAGTGATGGTACTGCTGCTGGATTAACACTTCATCCTGAAGTTTCATAGATTCTTCATAGTGCAAGCTTCTTGAAGTAAGAAAGTAGAATCATCTGCTGACCATAATGCCTTTGGCTGCATGTAGGTACCTCATCCTCTGGACATGATGTCAAATTCTCATTGTGGTGCAGTTAGCAACATATCAATATAATAGCATTCTTAGCAGCTATCAGACTCTAATCCGCATTTGCTCTTAGTATTGATTGTTTATATGTATCCCAAATGGTGAATAGTATGAGTCTGCAAATATTGAATGGTTTCCAATTTTGCATAAAACTGTGGAGAAATGTTAGTACCAGCACCTGGAAGCTTGTTTCAAGCCAAAGAAGTTTCAGTCCAATTCACATACACATTTAGTTCCATCTTCAGAACCTTTGGGTTGAACTGTATAAATTTTTCAGCTTAAGTTCTGTATAAAAACAATTTGGATATCATATTGCTCAAGACAGTTATTTCTGGAGCCTGAAATTTATAGTACTACCCAATTTTTTTGAAATTTGGTCACTGGATCATAAGTTTCACGATAACCTATATCTGCAGCTTATTAGCAGCCTCCAGACACAAGTATTTGTGTTGATATTTGGAACATCACAACTACTATAATACTTTGTTTGGTACAATCTATGGTTATGTATGACCTGTTGAAGTGTGGGAGGATCCAGTAATGTCCAGGTTTAGCTAAATTTCAAGGAATTAACTTCATCATCCATTGCGTTTTTCAATTAGTCTGCCTTTTATATGTAACTACTCCACCAAACCTCTCAACTTTGACAATATCTAAAATAGGCACATCATTCTCATATCTTGCTGGCATTCTTAATGGTCTGTTATGTGTTAACTGGTGCTCCCTATTAGACTGAACAGCTTCCATCACCAGCTGCTTCTTGTTTGTAGACATAATTAAAATATTCACCATCTCTCCCTCTCTCTTTCCTCAATGATTTCTATACCATTTTTCCTCAGGGGAACGCTCTGAAGGATGACTTTCACAGATAACAGCTTCTTTTCTGGTAGAACAAACTTCACTCCTTTTGATGTAAAAGTTTCTAAGTATTGCAATAATTATTCTTAAAAAGTTGTATTGTAAAAGTAAGATCCCTGTTGACTCTTACTCGTCATTCCTCTGGAAACAATGCACACTTTTCATTGCTTTGAAAACAGCGCACAATAACCTTTTGTGTTTTGATCATGACTGCTGTAATCTTGTGTATCATAACTGGATACACATCACAGATAAGGCAGACAGCACTCTTGATTCGAACACTCCGCCATCGGCATCTGCATGGGGTGACCATCAGAGGCCACCCACAACTTGTGCATATGTCACAGCATCCACTGCATCTTCCAGCAGAACTCTTCCCTTTATAAGGACAGTGCAGCAGGCACTCATCCTCTGATGTATTAGACTGCCTTGTATTGTTTCTATGCTTGTGTGTTATTGAATGTGGATTAGTAAAATCTTGTATTTGGTGGCCACCTTATCACTTGTGCCCTGCATTATGACACAGTTGGCAATGAGTGCAGTGTTTGCTTCTGTGTGCACAGTTTCTTTGGTTGTTCTCTTGGTTCTCATATCTATGGAGGCAGTGCTTGAATCTCTCCTCAAGCATGAAGAGGCTCTTACAGTTGCTATCATAGATTTGTCAGTGACATTGACAATGCAGATTTTTATGCCATCAATGTACCTGTCACCTTTTCCTCCTTATGACGATGTTGCCAAAGACTGGGAAGCTTACGAGAAGTGACTTCGAAAACACTTCCTCATTTTTTGTGTGTTACTGATGCTAACATGTGGTGTAAGGCTTTGCTTCCTTCTTGGATTTTGCCTCAGATTTGCTGATTGTTGTAGAAGTTAGCCCTGTTTCAGGAACCAGAATAACTTCTGTTTGACAATATGTGTAAGTTATTGTCTAATTATCACAATGAACACATGCATGTCATTCTGATTCATGTTGAGTCCTAAACAGTCCCATCAGTAGGGACAGGAAAAAATCAGTGTTATTTTATGGCCATCAGTCTTAGAGGACTTTGGCAACCAAACTCCATGACCTCAGTAACAAATGCTCATTTGTTACCAATGCTCACTGTGATTCGTATACTGATTCTATGGTCCATGACACCATCATTCAGTTGACTCCCAACAACGTATGTTAACATGCACTACAGTGGCAAAAACCCATCTATGGTTGAAATATTAAGTACTGCCCAGTCTTTTGAGGTTCCTTGTGTTGCTGGAAACCAGATCGAGGCTTTTTGGTTTGACATCACTCTGATGGCTCCTGTACCTGGATGTCGAGCATCAGTTAATGTTTAGTGGGAGGATGACATGGCAGTAGTGCAAATACAGCCTCCATGCCGCAATGGATAATGACATGCCAGACAACAACCACCACAGCTGTGGCAGCACTCAGTGCTCCCATCTTGCTCATGCCCTAAGCACTGGGTGACCTGCAACAACTGTAGAAAAAGGGACGTATAGCATATGCATATAATTCCAAGCCTACTCCTGCAAATATGAACAAGCACATTAATTGTGTGTCTCCAGTGTTTATGCTCCCTAAAAAACTGTTTACTAAAATGCGAGTGAATATGGGTGCAGCTGTGACATTGCTGAAGTCAAAAATTTATGTGGGCGTGGGATCTCTCCTGTTACGTGACATTTGGTGGGTTACAACAAGCAGCATATTCCAATTTTGAGTCAATTTATGGCTTCTGTTGTGTATAAATCAGCGGTTTGTTCCTTGACTTTTTTGGTACTGGAAGATGCTGGCACCAACAATTTGTTTGGCTTGAATGTTTACAATGTTTTTGGTTTTTCTGCTGTGGCTGCAATGCTCACTGTTTCTGACCAGGTCCATTACCAGCGGTTAGACTCTCTGTTTTCTGAGTTCTCATCTCTTTTCTTCAGATGGATTAAGTTATGCCAATAATTTTACAGCCAAAATTACTCTGAAACTAATGGTGTGGCCATGTTTCTTCCAGGCATGCCCTCTTCCAGTGGCCTTGTGTGATCAGGTGCCATCAGAATTCTACAGGCTGAGGTTGCTGAGTGTCATACAGCTTATAAGTCAAGTGAGTGCTCTACCCCTATTGCGACTTAAAAAGCACCTCTGTGGCAACTTCCAAGTGTCCATTGACACTCAGTCTATTATTGAGACCTACCCTTTGCCCCATCAAGAAGAGTTGTTGGCCAAATGCGCCAGGGGCCAGATTTTTCTTCTACAATTGATTTATCTGTAGGCCAATTACAAGTTCTGTTGGATGAGGATTCATAATGTGGTCGACTAGGCCCACCAGGGAGACCACACAGGTTTAAAATGATGATTTGTAGCTTAATATACTACTACTAATAATAATTAATATTTGTTCCCCATAGAAAGAGGTGCATTACAACATGTTGGCAGATAACATTCTCCAGGTATTTGCCAAACCCAAACCCTTCCATTGGATTGCTGTGGGGTATAGCTTGATTGATTGATTTTTTTATTTGGTCCTGTATAATTACATTTTGTACGAAGATTGTATGGTAAATGAGCATTTGGCGTCATTGGGCGGGAGGCCCCTTGCGGGGCAGGTCCAGCTGCCTTTGTGCAGGTCTTCTTACATTCGACGCCACATTGGGCAACCTGCTTGCCAGATGTGGATGAAATGATGATGAAGACAACACAATACCCAGTCCCCAAGTGGAGAAAATCCCCGACCCAGCGGGGAATCAAACCCAGGCCCTTTAGGGCGGCAGTCCATCACGCTGACCATTCAGCTGTCGGGGCAGACATAGTATGGTAATGCAGGATAAACCAATGAATACAATAATACATGCATATAAATGGAAGGAAACCAAACAAAAAATAGTATAAATAATAGACATACTATGTTATTTTCAAGGTTTCAAGAAAGACAACAATACCACTTCAATACTCTGCTTGTTCATGTGATTATTGTTTATAGAGCACCGTGAGGAAAGGTTAGTATATTCCTCAAGCAAATAGAATCACTTTTAACTAGTCTATTCTCAAAAAACATAGAAATAATCAAACATGGTGATTTTAATGTACAATTCCTTACCTGTAGTAATGATAGAACAGATTTTGAGAATGTAATCTCTCTTTTAATTTGGGGGGCAGTTGTTAACTTTCCCACAAGGGTGACTAAGAACTGCAACAAGTCTGACTGACAATATTGTTGTAGACAATAACAGAATTGATAACATGTGTAACACAAATCTTCAATCGCGTTTCCAATTGTGATGGGCTGTTGTTAAAAATGGATGATGTAAGCCCAGCTATCAAGAGTAGATTTACCAATAGAGCTTTTAGACTAATCAACAGTAAGAATCTGGAAACTTTCAGCAGACATTTGCAGCAGTTGGAACAAGACACAGTATATTAGGCTAAAGATGTCAATGATAAATTTTATGTATTCCTGAATGAATTCATCACCATTTTTGAAGCTGTATTTGGAAGGTGGTCAAAACGGAGCCAGGAAAAATTACAGAAGATACAGACAGTATTGAAGTGTGTTGTAATGGAAGCATTGTAGGTGAAGGTGATATAGTTGCTAGTAACTTCAACAACAATTTTTTGCCATTAGCAGATCAAATTGGTGGTAAAGGGTCTAGAGTTGAAGCCATGAGTCTTCTACAAAGAGCAGTGCAGAACAAAATTAGTCAGATGCGTGTACCCTATATTATAACTGAAGATTCTGAGAAGGTAATAAGACAAACCAAAATTTAAAATTCCACTAATGTGGATAATATATCTATAAGTGTATGGAAGCCCTGCAGCAAATTTATACTTGAAGTTCTCTCTCACATATTTAATCAGTGCATAAATCAAGGTACTGTCCCTAATAGACTCAAATATGCAGTTGTGAAACCACTGTTCAAAAAAAGATGATCTAGCCAATGTTTCCAGCTACTAGCCAGTTTCATTGTTAATAAGTCTCTCTCAAATACTAGTGAAACTAATGTTCAAAGCACACTTCAGCCTGTTTTCTGATGACACAACCATTTGACAAAACACCCAACTGCAGTCTATGGAACACTGTGACCACTGTATTCAAAGAATTTCTAGACTGGTACGCTTCAAATGGTCTGTCACTCAATGTTAACAAGACTTAATTCATTTAGTTTCAAACACCAAATAAAAAAACATGAAAATATTTGAAATAAAATGTAGTGACAAACAAATATTGAGATCAGAGTCTTCCAAATTCCTGGGGTTGCATGTAAATAACAATCTAAAATGGTGAGTTCACATCAATGATCTATGTAAAATACTGAATTCAGCAACATATGCCATTTGCTAAATTTCATCTGTTGGTGACTTGGAAATAATTCATTTGCTGCATACATAGGATATTTCCATCCACTTATGACATATGGCATCATATTTTGGGGTAACCAGTCCTGTGCAAACAAAGCCTTTATTGTACAGAAAAGAGTCATCAGAATTATGGCTAGAGTGCACTCATGATGCTCTTGCAGAAACTTTTTCAGACAACTTGCGATCCTCACCAGGCTATGTCAGTACTATTTTTCACTAATGTGCTTTGTGAACAATAATCATACAAAAAAGTGGCTCTGCGCACTATGGGACTTAACATCTCAGGTCATCAGTCCCCTAGAACTTAGAACTACTTAAACCTAACTAACCTAAGGACATCACACACACACCCATGCCCGAGGCAGGATTCGAACCTGCAACCATAGCAGTCGCGTGGTTCCGGACTGAAGCACCTAGAACCACTCGGCCACCAGCGGCCGGCAATAATCATACGATTTTCAAAACAAACAATGAATATCAAGATCACAATACAAGAAGTAAACATGATATTCACAAAGATATAAAAATATGACACAGAAAGGAGTACATTATTAAAGCATAAAAGTATGTAATAAACTCCCATTTCATGTTAAATCAGTCATTGGGGATATAACTAATTCAAACGACAACTGAAACTTTATCGTTTTAATAGTTCTTTCTATTCTTTACAGGAAATTTTTGACAATATATCACATGTAGTTCAATCTGTTTAATTTTAAGCATTCCTATAAAAACTTACTATGTAGCACTGGCATATCAATTAATGACAGAATGCTTTTTGTATGTATTAGAATGAAAGACATAATTTGTTTGTATAGTCATTATGACTACCATAATCTGTGTTGTTGTTTAAACACATGAACGTCATGTATCTCTTTATATATGGTTGAGTTTGTAAGCCCCATGGCAATTTAGATATGGTTTTTACTGTAATAAACTGACATGTTCTGCATCCTAGTGATACACTTGCATCAAGGATCTATGGAACACCAAAATACATAAATAAATAAATAAAACTACAGATAGTATACACACAGGATATGCAATATTAAATACAAATTACATCATTTATAATGTAATATGCCTTATACAGATCTTATAGGTCTATAAATTGATTTAAATTACACACCGAATGGTATATTATGAATTGTTTTTGTTTCTTCTCAAATACCTGAGGGTTGTTAATGTCATTTTTCATATTCAGTGGGACCTTATTGTAAATTCTTAATCCCACCTGGACAACTCCTTTTTGTATTACATTGAGAGTAGCTGAGCTTTTGCAGAGGCTTTGTTTATTGATCTATTGATTCACCCTATCAATGAGTAGATGTACTGACTTGTCAGTGTCAATATCTCGAGTGTCTTGAATAGATGCCTACAAATATCTGATTTGAAACACCACAAATTAACCTCACAGCTCGTTTTTGTATTTTAAAAACTTCTTCCATTTCTGCAGAATTTCCCCAGCCAGTTATGACACATCAGATCTGAGAGTCCAAATATCCAAAAAATGTCAAAATTAATGTTTTCCTGTCAATATAGCTCATTGCAGTTCTTAGTGCAAAACATGCTGAACTTAGTTTCTTGAATAGGTAATCAGTGGTGTTCATTCCATCTTAATTTTCTACCCATTTGTATTCCTAGATGTCTTATAAGTGAAGTTTCATTCATTTTCTGACAATTGATGTCTATTTTAAGAGCTTGAAATTTGTTATATGCTGTCTGAAACTGTATTTAATTTCAGCCTTGTGATGCCAATTGAGGAGCTACTCGACTAAATAGTAGCAGCTCCGGTCAAAGAAAACCATCATAACGACTGGGAGAGCGGTGTGCTGACCACACGCCCCTCCTATCCGCATCCTCAACTGAGGATGACACGGCGGTCGGATGGTCCCGATGGGCCACTTGTGGCCTGAAGACGGAGTGCTTTTACTAATGCTGACCACTGGTCCAAGGATAGATCATTGGGAAACACCATACTTAATAGCACAGGCCAATGATGGAAAAACGTTTTTGCTGAAAATACCTTATTATGTTTTTTAGGGTGGGAAATCCTAATATGATACTTAAATAAACTGAATCGCGCACCATTTCTTCACATTTTACAATTAAAATTATTAAATTAAGCCATTTTTTTAAAGAATCTAACAGCTATTATACAGGGTGTTACAAAAAGCTCTGGCCAAACTTTCAGGAAACATTCCTCACACACAAAGAGAGAAAATATATTATGTAAACATGTGTCCGGAAACGCTTACTTTCCTTGTTAGAGCTCATTTTATTACTTCTCTTCAAATCACACTAATCATGGAATGGAAACACACAGCAACAGAACGTACCAGCGTGACTTCAAACACTTTGTTACAGGAAATGTTCAAAATGTCCTCTGTTAGCAAGGATACATGCATCCACCCTCCGTCGCATGGAATCCCTGATGTCCTGATGCAGCCCTGGAGAATGGCGTATCTTATCACAGCCATCCACAATACGAGCATGAAGAGTCTCTACATTTGGTACCAGAGTTGCGTAGACAAGAGCTTTCAAATGCTCCCATAAATGAAAGTCAAGAGGGTTGAGGTCAGGAGAGCGTGGAGGCCATGGAATTGGTCCGCCTCTACCAATCCATCGGTCACCGAATCTGTTGTTGAGAAGCGTACGAACACTTCGACTGAAATGTGCAGGAGCTCAATCGTGCATTAACCACATATTGTGTCGTACTTGTAAAGGCACATGTTCTAGCAGCACAGGTAGAGTATCCCGTATGAAATCATGATAACGTGCTCCATTGAGCGTAGGTGGAAGAACATGGGGCCCAATCAAGACATCACCAAAAATGACTGCCCAAACGTTCACAGAAAATCCGTGTTGATGATGTGATTGCACAGTTGTGTGCGGATTCTCGTCAGCCCACACACGCTGATTGTGAAAATTTACAATTTGATCACGTTGGAATGAAGCCTCATCCGTAAAGAGAACATTTGCACTGAAATGAGGATTGACACATTGTTAAATGAACCATTCACAGAAGTGTACTCGTGGAGGCCAATCAGCTGCTGATAGCGCCTGCACACGCTGTACATGGTACGGAAACAACTAGTTCTCCCGTAGCACTCTCCATACAGTGACGTGGTCAACGTTACCTTGTACAGCAACAACTTCTCTGATGCTGACATTAGGGTTATCACCAACTACACGAAGAATTGCCTCATCCATTGCAGGTGTCCTCATCATTCTAGGTCCTGCCCAGTTGCGAGTCACAGGCTCCCTCAAGATGCCGATCAATTGCTTCGAACGTCTTTCTGCCGGGACACCTTTGTTCTGGAAATCTGTCTCGATACAAACGTACCGCACCACGGCTATTGCCCTGTGCTAATCCATACATCAAATGGGCATCTGCCAACTCCGCATTTGTAAACATTGCACTGACTGCAAAACCTCGTTCGTGATGAACACTAACCTGTTGATGCTATGTACTGATGTGCTTGATGCTAGTTCTGTAGAGCAATGAGTCACATGTCAACACAAGCACCGAAGTCAACGTTACCTTCCTTCAATTGGGCCAACTGGTGGTGAATCGAGGAAGTACAGTAGATACTGACGAAACTAAAATGAGCTCTAACATGGAAATTAAGCGTTTCCGGACACATGTCCACATAACATCTATTCTTTATTTGTGTGTGAGAAATGTTTCCTGAAAGTTTGGCTGTACCTTTTTGTAACACCCTGTATAGTTAAAATAATTTAAGAAGGATGTGTAATGACTGTAGATGACATTGGTAGCACTGCTGAAAAACAGTTGCTGGCAAAAAAAGTCGATTCTATTTTTGTGTGTTTACATATGGTGTTCCCCCCAACCTCATCTCTAACCTCACTTTACCGTTTCCTGTACCTGGACTCAGTACAATCTCTAATCATGGTTTTAAGAACTCTGCTGACAGTTTTTGTTGAATTTTTGATTGAAAAACACCCAAAGAAACATTACAGACTTTGTGGAAGTGGTGTATCTATCATACTTTGGATCTAAACTTGGTGATCAAGGTAAATCTTCGGCGCCGTGTAAGGTATGTTGTGTGTGTGTTGAAGATCAGAGAAAATGTTCCAAAACAGAGAAAAAAGCCTTTAGATTTGCTGTTCCTATGATATGGAGGCAGCCAAGAAATCATTCTGATGATTGCTACTTTTTCATTGTTGATATTACTGGTCATAATTCAAAACCTTCTGTCCATCATTCAACCAGCAGGGCATGGTGTAGATTTACCAGTTCCTGAACCACCAGATGATTTAAATTTTATTCCAACAGAAGTATTTTCTGATGTACAGTGTGATTTAGATGAACCAGATGATGATGAATTCCATTGTAATACATAAAGTCTAGAGCCCAAAATGTTTACTCAGACCGAGCTTAATGATTTGTTGGGCTTAACGAAAGAAAAAGCTGAAGTGCTTGGCACTAGATTAAAATAAAAGAACTTATTGGCAGTTTGAACCAGCATGTACATGTACAGACAGAGAGAGCATCATTTTTCAAAATGGAGGAGGAGGAGGAGATTAGCGTTTAACGTCCTGTCGACAACGAGGTCATGAGAGACGGAGCGCAAGCTCAGATTAGGGAAGGATGGGGAAGAAAATCGGCCATGCCCTTTCAAATGAACCATCCCGGCATTTGCCTGAAGCGATTTAGGGAAATCACGGAAAACGTAAATCAGGATGGCCGGAGAAGGGATTGAACCGTCGTCCTCCCGAATCCGAGTCCAGTGTGCTAACCACTGCGCCACCTCGCTCGGTTTTTCAAAGTGTTTTTCAACAAGAAGGTGGTTTAGTGTACTGCTCAGACATTCCCAGTCTGATGAATGAGTTTGGTATTAAATACAAAACGGAAGACTGGAGGCTGTTTATTGATTCATCCAAAACTAGTTTAAAGGCTGTTTTCTTACACAATGGAAACTAATGTATGCATCTATACCTGTTGGACATTCTGTACATATGAAAGAAAGCTATGAAAACCTAGAAATAGTGCTAAATAAAGTAGGCTATTCTGCTCATAGTTGGATGATATGAGGCGATCTAAAAGTAGCATGCATGCTCCTTGGTCAGCAAGGTGGCTTTACCAAATTTCCGTGTTTCTTGTGTGAATGGGACATTAGGACTAGGAATCTTTATTATTTTATTACTAGATCTGTGTCATTTACCAACCATGACTGGACAGACTGCGTCAAGATTAATTATATATATACATTTAAAAAAATATTCACAAAATTAAGACATTTATACTTAATAGAAACAGTACTTGTTTATCCATTCACTTTGGTTACTATTAAAGAATTCACCAATGGAGTACAATGGACGTTATTTCAGGTCCTGTGCTACTCTCCTTCTGAATGTTCCTAGTGGCAGGGAATGCACTCCTTGAGTCAGTGAGTTGAACATCTTTAGGGCAACCACTGGAAAGCTGTCTTTCGTTCCCGTCAGACGACACCTACTTCTTGTGGACTTCTGGAAATAAATAATCAAATTTAGCTTTTAATGATTGGAACAGACATTTGAATGAGGCACTGGCTCCCATTCCTGCAATTTTTTGCTGCCAGTTTACACTTGACAGGTCTATTTTAAGGTCATTTAGTCTTTTTTTCTTTTATGATCCTCTTACTAAATGTGTAACTGGAGTGCCATGAGCTTGGTTGTGCAGTTGACTCAAGCATTTCATACTTATTTCCATTACTAATGCACTATGGTCAGCAATCATTGGTTCAACTACACTGATATTATAGTTCCAGATAGTGAGGTTAGTGATAACTGTGTCTAGGCAGGCATCACCTTGTGTTGGCAGTTGGTTTGCAACAAACAGCCCATAGCTCTTTATCAAAGTCATGAGGACTCTCTCTTTATTTCTTCCATCACCTATATGTATGTAGAAATCTCCACACAGTGCAATTTTAGATTTAAGACATGTTGGGTAGGACAAACAGGTTTCCATTTGTGCAATAAAGTTTTCAAAATTATCATCTGCTAAGTGGTACACAGAGACAATAATAAGGTCAATATCTGTTAACACTAGTGAAGCTAATTCTTGATCTAGGTCTGTGGAAAAGTTTTTTAAGTCTATTTCCTTTACACTAAGAGTCTTGCTTGCATATACAGATACACCACCATGAATTGTAGTAGTTAGATACCATGAATTTACCATGTCCAAATATTCAATGGCTCTGTAACAGTCACCTTCTGCTTCATCTAACCAGTGTTCACAGATGCATAAAACATCTGGTTTGACTTCTTCTACAAAGAATGATAGAAGGTCCACCTTGGTTCTTAAACACTGTATTTTAACAACTGCTATAACTATGGGCATATAACCATCATCTCTACTGTTACTTCTGTGAGATATTATGGGGCCTTGGGTTTTTATTTCAGGCACTATTTTACTGTGGCACTGGTCAATCTCCGGAATAAAAAACGCCTGACAACAATATTCTTTGGCCATAGTGTTGTGTCCATCACTTTGTCCTTTAGATGAAAGTCCACACCAATCTTGAAGCTGCTGTTCACACCCTTTGTTTCCAGTTTTTCTACATGAAAGTTGCTATATCCTGGAAAGATTTTCTCGCGGAATTTGGTTACATTTTCAGTTGTTGTGCCGTTTTTCTCTTTTCCTAAATGAAACCGTGCTCTTTCCTTGCCATATAGCATTCCTTGTTCTTCACCGGTGCCTATTATCTGATTTTATCTTTCTCTGGTACTTGAATTTCTGACTGATGCTACGGCAGATGCTTGAGGTCTTTCTTCCTCTACACTTTTCTTTAGTGCAGTTGCATACAGCATTTTTGGTTGTGTAGGTGCATTCTGCTTTGTTTTGTGTATGTTGTTGGTTTGTTTTTTTTTGTGTTGTGAATGATACTTGTTGATCTGTAGATCGAAAAGTTCTTTTCCTACCCTGTACATCACACCAATTTGTATCTGTATTGGGTGAAGGTTTCTCATCTGAAGGTCTGACGAAGATGTAGGGACTGGTTTCATTTATACCGGCTCCAATTTTCGAATCGTTCAAAGAAGTAATGCTAACACGTTGATCTTCTGTCACTTCGTGGACTGTAAGCTCTTTATTGGTAGGCCTATTTGTTTGTTCCGATTTGTTACATGCATCTGTCATCATTGCAATGTTTTCTTGCCCTGTTTTTGTTTTGTAAGAGGAAATACTGGTAGTATTCACACAGAGATTCTGGTTTACACTGTGGGTTACTGATTCACTATCGTTTATTTGTTCCAATTCACCTATTGTGGTTAAAAATTTTTGTTTGCACACTCAGTTTGTTTTTCAAGTAATACAGGAGGTTGTGATGAACTTACATTTGAATTTTGAATAAATGGAGCAGAGCGGTGTGTTACAGGCTCAGTAGTCGACCCTAGATTTGCTATTAAACATTTAGTGTTGCTATTTTTAGCAATCAGTGTGATATTTTTTCGAGGTTATCCACTTTTTTTGTGAGATGATATTGTTAGATGTGATGCTAGCTTTCCTAATCTACAGTTTGTGGCAATCACTGTACTGAGTTGCATTCTCATTTTCAAACTGTCTTTTATTTGGCTGATTTACTGTTTTTTTTAAACCTTCAACTGCACTGGTTAATCTCAGGTGGTTTTTCATATTATTTACATCACAAGCACTGTTTTCTATTTCCAGCAGTTCAACTCTATCTCCTTTACTGGTGCAGAAAGAACTGGCCTGTGAGGGAGTCTTTAAAACCTGGTGACAAGGACATTCTACACAAAAACCTTGTAGATCAAAAAAATGTACTCCTACCACCTCTACAAATAAAGTCAGGCCTAATGAAATAGTTTGTAAAAGGCGTTGTCTAAGGATGGACCATGTTTTAAGTATCTCTGCCAACAGCTTCCACAACTTTCAGAAGCTAAACTAAATGAAGGCATCTTTGTCAGACCTGAGATTATAAAATTGATGTTTGATGTTAACTTTGAAGCCACAATGGCCTTAAATGAGAAAGAAGCATGAGTATCATTCAATCAAATCGTTATAAGGTTCTTAGGACATGAAAAAGACCCAAAATATATTTCTACTATAGCTACAATGTTAAAAAAGTTCAAAACTTTAGGATGTTTAATGAGCCTGAAAGTTCACTTTTTGAACAGTCAGCTTGATTACTTCCCAGACAATATGGGAGATGTTAGTGAGGAGCAAGGATAGTGTTTTCACCAGGACATTAAAGTGATAGAAAAACAATACCAAGGCTGCTGGAACACCAACATGATGGGGGACTACTGTTGGTCACTTCACTGACAAGTTCATCAAGTGACTCATCATAGAAAAAGCTACACAAGAGGCTTCAAAGCAAAAAGAGAAAGAAAATACAAACCAATTCCAGATGACAAGTGGAACCTCTATTAACACATATCATTGTTTTAAATAGCTTACTGTAAATACAAACCATGCTTATGTTGTAACAAAGTGTTTCATTTATTTCCCCATTTACCGTATAGCATAGGATTTCTATACTATATAAAAAAAGCATATTTCTCGAAAAATATGGGTGATACAGAAAAACTAATGCTGGATTTGGATTCAGCTCATAATAATCTATAAAGATCAGCTGCCAAAGTAAAAAAAGTTTTTGAAAAACATTTTTCATTTGCCTTTGTAGTTCTCCAACCTGATATTATTGTTTCACTTACACCTGGTAGGATGGCCCTTTGTTTCCTGTTACCTAGGTAGTATTCTAACCAAGCTAATGGTTGGTTTTTGATTCCATAGTGTGGGAGCTTTTGTACCTATATGTTATGTTTTATACAGCTTAAAGCTTTAGTGAGACCACAGAAAATACCTACAGGTACATTCTACAGTTCAGTTCATCTAGAATTTCTTTTGTTAGACTGAGTATTGCCCGAGTGTGGATAGCTCTTAGTAAAACCCAAACTGGGAGGGAGCCAGTGAGCCATTTTGTGTTAGGTATTTATGTAGCTTTTCGTACACTACCCTATCAAATGTTTCTGAAAGAACTAGCAGCAGATAGATAGGCCTATAGTTGGACACTACACGTCTCTTGCCATCTTTGTGTATTGGCATCACTACTGCTTGCAATTAACACTTCAAACAATAAAAACAAAACATATGGAAAATCATTAAATTGAAAACACATGGGGACAGAATTTCAGAATAAGCAAGGGTAGCACAGTTCATAGGAAATTAGACACAATAATCTGGAAAGGGTAGCATAAGAAGTGTTAAATTTTCTCCTCTGTAGCCAAAAACAAAGGTACACAACACAATCAGTCTCCCTCATAAGCCATAAAACTACTTAATCTTACCCAACATACACCAATGATTACAGTACACTCCAAATTTATAGCACCCAATGAAATTGTAAAAGTCATCAGATCCCTAGAAAGTACAAGCTCTTCTGGGCATGATGGAATCTCAGCTAGAGTCTAAAATTATGTGGTGAATTAATCAGCAACACATTGTACTATTTATGTAACCAGTCTACAAAAAGCCATTTAATAGTCTGATTAGGAGATATGGGCAGCTGAATCGGGCAGAAAATATGCACTTAGTGCCTCGGTTGCTAAATTCGGAGGTCAATAACTCAACAAATCTTTGCCATTGCAATGAGTCACTTGCAGCATCTAGAGAACATGGCCCCATTACTGCAATTGCATATGGCAGATTATACATGTAGGGCAATTTTCGTAGCTAATTTTGGTTTTCAATAAGTAAATAAATATATCCGCCATTGCAATTTGTTACTTGCTACATACACAGTTCTCTCCTTATTTAGAGAAGATATGCAAGTTCTTCCTAATGTTTGACGAGTATTGGTGTTACAGTGCCCTGTGAGCAGGTTACTTCTGAGTGGCTTGCTGATGGGTGTTTGGCAGAGGACAAATGTCACCAATGCTGGGAATTGTGATAACTCAGGTAAGACAAGGATTTTGCATATCCCACTGCCACTGAAGAAGAGATTGCAGAGGTTTGAGAATCTAGAGGGATTACTGGATGGTGGAAGGTAATTATGAATGTGTTAGTAATGTTTATGAATCATTTAACCTGTGGGGACATAGAACCACTGGCTCTACCCCCAAATAACATCACTGCCCTACCGCAACAAGAACAACTGTATCTTTGCCGGGTCAGTTCTCTGTAGTACACACTCTATGCTTTGCGTATTGTGTATATGCTGCAAGAATAAAAGTATTCACACTAAATGGCAGGAGTGCGAGTGATTATATATCATTGTAACCACCATGCTTGAATGGTTGACAATGTTCCCATTGTTTCAACAACTGCCGAACCAGGGCATCATTTTCTCTCACCAAATGGACAGACTCACCAAATTGCAAATCAAGGATGATGTTATCAATGATGATGGTGAGATGAAGCCTGCCACTCCCTTAATTAACTGTGGTACATCGACAGTGAATAATGGCTGCCTGCCACTGTCCCTTCCAGCCACCTAACCAGTACTACTTATATACTGATCAGTGACAGTGTTCATGAACTGCACCACACTCATTTTCATTCTAATGACTCAGCATGTATCACCATTCCATGTGCAATGTACCAAGTTACAGACACCCTCCAGAGTACTGCAATTGTCGACTAACAATCGCCACCATATACGACCGCCTTCCAGTGCAGAGAACTGATACTTACAGGTTAATGTGGAAAATTCCATTCTACAAGCGACCTTCTTGAGACCATATTTTTCCAGGGCCTATGCCTGAACTTTACATTCTGCTTGATGGCATATGTCATCCGGGTGAAGTCACACTTGTTACTGCCACACCGCGACCTGCATCATGCCATCATGATGACATCACACCAACAGCTGTGCTGTGCTCCAGGCCACGCCTCCCGTGTGTTGTCACTCAACAAGCAGGCACACTGTGTCTACCTGCAACCACACAAGGTTTTCACAAGTTACAACCACAGCATAGCAATACAGCAGACTGACAGCAACTATGACCCACACATCATGAAATACATGGAATACCTACAGCAGCAGCCGCATTGGGTGGTATACACTGACGCATCATCTATCACGATTGCCACCAACAAGGACCTACCTACAGCGCTGTGTTCCTTGGTACCCCAATATGATGCTATCCTCCACAATGCCGACACACCAGCCATGACACCAGCACTGCGTCGTGTGATAAATAGTTAGTAGGACACCCACGTTACCAACACACCTACAGTGACTACAATGCTGTGACGACAGCTGCCACCTCTACCAGTGCCACCAGGTGGCATTTACAAACCCGCACCATATACTTCACACAATTACAACAACCTCATACTGGTCCCAGCCCCTTGCCACCAGGCAAGTCACACACCAAGTTACATCTGTGGCCACTACAAGTTGATTCTCAGCAAGTGTGGTTCACATACTGCGAGTGCATGATGTAGTTGATGCAGTCGGCCAGGATCACAGATGCTTATGACAAGTTTTTGGTGCTTTTGAACTGCCTCCACACCAACACTGATCTTATCAGTGACCTCCTATTACATGCACCAACCACTGACAGATGTGAGACAATGAAGATGCTCATTTTACAGTTCCTGTTGCATTCACCTGAACAACTCCACCTAGCCATTGCTGAGACGTTGCTCGGCCATGCTACCCCGTCAGCACTCCGGTGCAGGTTATGCCTCCAAATCAACACAAACCTCTTACCAGATCATGCTCCCTGGTCACTATGGCTTCTCAAGCTGCCTGAAAACATACAGACAGCCATGCCAATGCACGATAACAAACCACTGGAAATGCAGTTATACCTAGCCGACCAGATGCTTGCCCTCACACATCATGCCTTGATAAACACTTGCATCGGCTTTGGCACCGATGTCAACACCAGTTGCATCTACAGCCAGCCCACACACTGACTACACTCATGGAGATCACTGCACAGCATTCACTGTGCAGAGCCCAGCCAACTGACAGTTGCTGAACTGCTCTGACCTCAGCTGAGACACTCTGACCTCAGCCGAGCTCTTCCACACCACACCTGCAGCAGCCTCTCAAGACTGCTGCAGTGAGGCACAAGCAACCACCTGCCACATTCACACCCAGCCATTGCCCCATGCCCAACCATCACAACAATTCACCCAGCCAGGATGCTGCACCTATTCGCCCACACCACCCCTACTGGTTCCACACATACTTCATTGCCTAACGCACCGCTGTTGTCCACCTTGCAGCTACCCAAATTAGTACAGCCACCTGAGACAGGTGCATAATTTTGCTGCTCTGCTACAAGTCAACTCACTATAGAACATGACAACACTCATCATATCCCATGTCCACATTCTGATGGCACATGGCACTTCATCTACGACAACTATCTTAGAGCATACTTCCTAGTTCACATGAGTGCCAATGTTAGCATGCTGCCATCTTAGCTGGCACCTGGAAAACGTACACCATCTGCTATACAACTACACTCTGCAAACGATTTAGTGATACCCATGATAGGCACAGCATCTATCATAGTTCAACTTGACAACCACACCCCTCACCCATGGACATTTTTTGTGGCTGACACTGTAGACCCAGTGTTGGACACACATTTTTTGAGGCATTATAATCTTCTGCCAGACCTGGAAAGGACCTTATTACTACATCACAACGGCCGCACACCTGTCAGTGGAGGAAACAGTGACCACTACCAATGGACAAGACTCTGCCACCTGCGCCTCCTACCTCTGAAACAGTACTGGACCTCTCCCTAAAGTGCCAGGCATTGTTTGAGGAGCTTAAAGCCGTGTCTACTGTGCAGACTGACCTCTGCTGCACCAATGCCAGCTTAACAGTTGCTAACAAACACCTCCACAACTGCTGCTCTGAGCTCATGGCACAATTGCACACAGTAACAGCTGTCGTCAAACCACAAACAATGAGACATACCCACCCGAGACGCTGCCAGGCATTTAGAACCAGAGGTCAGTCCAGTGCCTCTTATTTCTGGTGACAATGCTGTGGCAAGCGGGTTGCACGAAAGCAGTGATATTGCTCTCGCAAGCAGGTGGAGTGTAAACAGTGATATCACCTCTGCAAGTGGATCATGGGCCTCACGTGCTACTCCACATCAGCCACATAGAAAGATTAACATTGTATGTGACAGTACCATAAACAGAATAAATACTATCCTCGGTCCACCAGTCCGATGCCACCTGCAACACCTTGCCCCTCACAAACTAAAGGCGGCCAAGGCCGCGATCAAGCAACTGTTACGCGAGGGACACTTCAGGCCATTAGACAGTGCATGGGCCTCACTGATTACTATGAGAATGAAGAAAGATAAAACTTGGTGTCTGGGGGGGGGGGGGGGGGGGGCTATAGACGTTAGAAGATGCACACCATCATTGATAGTTACTCCATGACAGATATGCAGGGCTTCTCCCAGGAACTGGTTAGTGCAACCATCAGCAAGGAGGTCAACTGTAAAAGAGCTTATTCGCAGATCCCACTGGCCACAGAGGACATCCCAAAGATGGCAATAATTACACTATTAATGCTATTTGAATTCCTCTTTATGCCCTTGAGACTAAAGAATGCAGCCCAGACGTGACAATGGGTCATTGACAGCTTATTTTTTACCATATTCTTTTGCTGTTGTCAGTTGGATGACGACATTATCTTCTCACAAACAACTCAACATCATGAGGAACAACTCCAAGAGGTATTCAACAAACTAGCAGAGCATGGTGTTGTGGTCAACGAAGACAAATGTCTACTCCAGCAAAAATGTGTTACATTCATAGGCCACTTTGTCGATGGCTCGGGCATCCGCCCCACCCCGGAAAAGATAGACCAATCCGTAACCTCTCACCCCCACCAGACTATCAGTAGTAGGACCGTTTTTTAGGGGTAATTAATTATTACCAACAATGCCTCCCAGACACTGCAGAAACATTTCTGTCACTCACAGAGTCACTTCACAGGAAGAACATGTCAGGCAAACGTAAGCTCACTTGGACTCCTGATATGCAAGTAGCTTTAGAGATCATCAGACTGAGCTCACTTAGACCACCACCCTGGCAGTCTCATCACCAGATGCCCATATGGTTATAGAGGCCGATGCCAGCAACTGGGCGATTGGGGCAGTGCTACAACAAAAAGTCCCCAGTGCAACCAAACCCTTACGTTTTTTTCTCACAGAAACTTACTGACTCTCAGAAAAGGTGGTCAACCTTCAACCATGAGCTTTTGCTGATATACTTCTGAGATCACACTGGGGGCCGGCCTCTTACTATCTACACAGACCACCATCCTCTGGCTGATGCTATTAAGGGGCTCCAGAAAGGCTCAAAATCATGAAAAGTTCAATTTTTACTTTTTTGCGTTTTCTGAATCTGCAGACTATTACCTTTTAATAGATACATAATTTATTCAATTCCGAAGACTACAACTATTTTTAAATTTTTTTTGAAATGTGTTCTACATGGGCGTGACCCACTGTGGCGCTGTTAAACTGCTGTCAAATGGTGTTATTATTAACGTCCGCGTTCATCAGGTACATTTTAGTGATGTGAGACAAA
Source organism: Schistocerca piceifrons (assembly GCF_021461385.2). NCBI lineage: Eukaryota > Metazoa > Arthropoda > Insecta > Orthoptera > Acrididae > Schistocerca > Schistocerca piceifrons. The sequence continues at coordinate 39,595,197 of NC_060149.1, read as the reverse complement.
GTATGTGTTGTGGCTAACCTGTGATGGTTCAATATATATCGCTGGTGTGATTGTCGATTGTTTCATGTTTATTTACTCTGTCGTTATCTCGAAAATATTCGTAATTGATTCTGTTTCTTGAGTCTCTGTTTTGTTGAAGTATAATAATGAGTAAAAGTAAAGTTATTAGAAATCCTCTGAAGGCTTTTAAGAAAAGGAGAAATGTTGGAAAGCCAAAGGTATGTGTTATTACTGTAAACAATAAAGACGATAAACAAGTGAGTGAACCTAACCTCTCAAGTACACCTGCCCATAGCAGTCAAAGTGGGAAAGAAAATACTTCACAGAAGAAGCTTGGTTCAATGAGTGAAAACTATGAATGTTTTATGGGTGAATCAGATGTGAATGAAATATTTGATATGTCGGTTCTCAAAGGAATTTTTTCAAACTGTGTAAGATGTATTCATTGTAGTGAAGTTGGTCTGGAACTCTCCATAATAAAGCACGTAGGACTTGCTAGTGAAATACAACTGAAATGTCATAAGTGTTCACACAGGACCACCATTTGGAACAGTGTTGCAGTAACTGCAACTGAAGAAAATGGTAGCAAAATCTACGAACACAACAACGAGCGATGCTTGCTTTAGACAAGGAATGCCTTCGGGCTGCAGACAGGGCTGTAAAGAGTCTAGAAATACAAGCAAGAGTAAACAGGAGGAGGAACAAGAGGAAGCTGGAGGAGGAGTTTGCAGAGGATGAAGATAATCCATCCTATGGACCTGGAATGCACTAAAAAGTTAATCCAATCTTTGTCGCTCGATTCCCAAAACTTTTATTTTCTCATACTAATTACATGTTTTCTAAGTATCTTCCAAACATATTTGTTTCAAACTTTCAGTAAATGTTACACAGTACCTTCTGCATAATTGAACACAGCCTTTTTCCAAAAAACTGTATATTTTTGAATATATAAATAAAAAATGCAAAAAAATGTTGTGAATTTTCATTACAATTGAAAAAAATCATCTTTAATAACTGAACAAAAATTTTGTAAAATCCCTGTGTTAAGTAGTAGCCCATATTCCAATAAATAATCTGTGAAAAGTTCAACTTCCTACCTCAAATACTTTGTGAGGAAAGATGTAATTTATAAGCGTTATTTTAACATTGCAAGTATAGGGCGTTCCGGAGCCCCTTAAAAACCTGCCATCCAGTACCTTCCCTTGATGATTCTGCCACCTGGACTTGATTTTGCGATATACTATGGACATCCGCTATATATGGGGAGCAGGAAACATGGTGGCTGTCTACCTCTCACAACTTGCCACCTCATCAGCACACCTTGACTTCAACCAACTAGTGTAGGCACAATCAACTGACACCGACATTCAAAATCTGCTATCTGGACACACAGCAGGCCTCCAGCTCAAGCAGTGCACCATCGCAGGCAAAACCAAACTAGTTTGGTGAGATGTATCCCATGGTAGGCAATGATCAGTTGCCCCACAGAACTTCAGGAAGACTGTTTTCGATCTCCCCACAACTTGTCCCTCACTGGAGTATGCCCGACACTGAAACTCATAACGGAACATGTCATTTGGACTCACATTAAATGGGACTGCACTGCATGGACAAGAGCCTGCGTCCAATGCCAACAGGCCAAGACATGACATCACAACCTTCGGGAAATTCCCTATCCCGAAGGGCCATTTCCAGCATGTCTACATAGACCTGGTGGGGTCACTCCCAGAGTCAAACGGATACAAGTACATCTTGTTAGCCATAGACAGGACTACTCAATGGGTGGAGGCCACACCTCTGACTGATACCTCAGCCAACACCATCACCCGACCTTTCATCACACTTTGGATTGCATGCTTCAGCTGTCCAGAGTCCCTGACAACTGAGTAGGGCGAGCAGTTCAAGTCGGTCGTGTTCTCTGAGCTCTGCCACCTGTGTGGGTGCCACCGATTCCACGTGACAGCCTACCATCCTGAATCCAACAGACTTGTGGAATGGTGACACCGCATCCTCAAGATGGTGCTCATATGCCACGACCAGGAGTGGACAGAGGCCCTCCCCTGTGTGCTGCTGGGCATACGAGCTGCCTACAAAGAAGATCTGGATGCCTCGCTGGCAGAGGTGCTCTATGAGGAACCAGTCACCCTCCCAGCAGAGTTCATATCTCAAACCATCAACCCACTGGGTGTCAACCTGCCGGACCTAGTGAAGCATGACCACATCCACATCCCACCATTATCCCACCATGCCAAACTGACCATCTTTGTGCACAAGGACCTCCAATTGTGTACACACATCATGCCCAGGACTGACGCTATCAAACCTGCCCTCCACCCTGTGTACAGTGGCCCTTACAATGTGTTGAAATAAGGGCCAAATATTTTTGATATCTTGCAAGCTGGGGAAATGACAACAGTGTCACTCAAGCATCTAAAACTGGCTTGGACTTAAGTGGACACACCCGGTGTTTACCCTCCACCGCTCCAGCTCCAGACCCCTCAAGCCAGTTTAGTCAGCCTGGACCTGCAACACTACTTCCCAGAAGACATTTACCCAACACTGCAAAACTCACTACTCATGGTTAAGGCCAAATTCGACAATAGACAGTTGGGTTACAGCACGGTCTCGAGGTCATAAGAGCACTCCACACCCCTTCTGCATATGATTGACACAGCAGGTCTGAAGTTTACTCTTTCTTCGGACGACTACCTGCTTGTGTCGGCCCCGGAGCACTTCATAATGACTGACACCCCGAACACCGCCTCCAGCGGACCGACAGCCTCACCAACACGGGACGACGCATCACCAGCCACCAACACATCAACAGACACTGCCACGGCCCCATCAGAACCGCCACTGACATCGTGGCCCAGCCACCCAGGCAACTGGCGGCCTACGACATGTTTGACCATTGACATGTTGACCCTTGCCATCGACAGCGGGACAACACATAATGATGTACACCAGTCACTGTGCTCCGCACTTGGGAAGGGGGAGGGTGGGTGGTGGGGGGCGGCTCTGTGGGGACTTTGAACCACTGGCTCTATTCTGCCTTAACACAGCAAGAACAACTGTTCCTTTGCCATATCCGTTCCTTGTAGTACACGCTCTATGCTATGGACGTTGTGTATATGTTGCGAGAATAAAAGTATTCATAGTAACTGATGGGAGTGCGAGTGATTAATTATCGTCGTAATTACCACGCCCGCTCTCCACTACCTACAAACTCTCTTTCTGAAACAGCAATAGCAATGGAATGTTAAGCACGAATTTATTGTCAGTATATCATGCTGTTCAGAATGTAAACAAAGAGAGGGATTATTTGTAATGTCTATTCTACTAGTAGAGAGAAAAAACTTAATAATTACTGGTACAATGTTACCAAACAGAGCTCCGATTCCATCTGGAATTAAGAACAGAGTAACCAACAACTAGTTTTTGTAACATATTCAGTTACAACAAACAGAAATGCAGCAAAATAAAAGTAGTTGGATGTGAATGTGCTGATTTTTACCAAAATTAGGAAATGAAATAGTTAAGAGTGATGTATGAATGGCAGGAGGCACAAATACAAAAATAGTTACAGAATTATTACACGTGCAAAATACAGGGCTATTACAAATGATTGAAGCGATTTCATAAATTCACTGTAGCTCCGTTCATTGACATATGGTCACGACACACAACAGATATGTAGAAAAACTCATAAAGTTTTGTTCGGCTGAAGCCGCACTTCAGGTTTCTGCCGCCAGAGCGCTCGAGAGCGCAGTGACACAAAACGGCGACAGGAGCCGAGAAAGCGTATGTCGTGCTTGAAATGCACTCATATCAGTCAGTCATAACAGTGCAACGACATTTCAGGACGAAGTTCAACAAAGATCCACCAACTGCTAACTCCATTCGGCGGTGGTATGCACAGTTGAAAGCTTCAGGATGCCTCTGTAAGGGGAAATCAACGGGTCGGCCTGCAGTGAGCGAATAAACGGTTGAACGCATGCGGGCAAGTTTCACGCGTAGCCCGCGGAAGTCGACGAATAAAGCAAGCAGGGAGCTAAACGTACCACAGCCAATGGTTTGGAAAATCTTACGGAAAAGGCTAAAGCAGAAGCCTTACCGTTTACAATTGCTACAAGCCCTGAAACCCAATGACAAAGTCAAACGCTTTAAATTTTCGGCGCGGTTGCAACAGCTCATGGAAGAGGATGCGTTCAGTGCGAAACTTGTTTTCAGTGATGAAGCAACATTTTTTCTTAATGGTGAAGTGAACAGACACAATGTGCGAATCTGGGCGGTAGAGAATCCTCACGCATTCGTGCAGCAAATTCGCAATCCACCAAAAGTTAACGTGTTTTGTTCAATTTCACGGTTTTAAAGTTTACGGCCCCTTTTTCTTCTGCGAAACAAACGTTACAGGACACGTGTATCTGGACATGCTGGAAAATTGGCTCATGCCACAACTGGAGACCGACAGCGCTGACTTCACCATTCAACAGGATGGTGCTCCACCGTACTTCCATCATGATGTTCGGCATTTCTTAAACAGGAGATTGGAAAACCGATGGATCGGTCATGGTGGAGATCATGATCAGCAATTCAGGTCATGGCCTCCACACTCTCCCGACTTAACCCCATGCGATTTCTTTCTGTGGGGTTATGTGAAAGATTCAGTGTTTAAGCCTCCTCTACCAAGGAACGTGCCAGAACTGCGAGCTCGCATCAACGATGCTTTCGAACTCATTGATGGGGACATGCTGTGCCGAGTGTTGGAGGAACTTGATTATCGGCTTGATGTCTGCCGAATCACTAAAGGGGCACATATCGAACATTTGTGAATGCCTAAAAAAGCTTTTTGAGTTTTTGTATGTGTGTGCAAAGCATTGTGAAAATATCTCAAATAATAAAGTTATTGTAGAGCTGTGAAATCGCTTCAATCATTTGTAATAACCCTGTAATGTCCAGGGATTAAATGAAATTATACTAGTTGGTAGCAAAACAAACACAAACTGTTAAATTTGCAGTTTTGCTCGCCTTGCATTATTTAATATTATTCGGTCATTTTCCACTGCAGTCTTAATAATTATTTTGTAGTGTTTGATCCACTTATTCTGGAGGCCGATAAACGATATGGCGTTGTTAAAAATATTTAGTCGTTAGCATGTCACATCATTCCTTATTGGTCAACCAGCTTTTGTTAATTTCTTCTTCTGGCTAAAGATCTCCGTCATTATTTGGAATGATACGAACTTTGTATCGATTTCTTGCCACCCTCACTCAAATGATTCCGTTACTTAACAGTTCGAAGAAAACTTGAGTTTTATCACAAATGTGTGGCCGGCTTGAGTGGCCGAGCGGTTCTAGGCGCTACAGTCTGGGACCGCGCGACCGCTACGATCGCAGGTTCGAATCCTGCCTCTGGCATGGATGTGTGTGATGTCCTTAAGTTAGTTAGGTTTAAGTAGTTCTAAGTCCTAGGGGACTGATGACCACAGATGTTAAGTCCCATAGTGCTCAGAGCCACTTGAACCGCAAATGTGTACCCCACTCATACAGTTATAGTTGGTGATAACTTCAATCTACCATCGATATGTTGACGAGAATGGATATTCAAAGCCAGTGGTACATACAAATCATCCTTAGAAGTTGTGCAAAATGCTTTCTCCAAAAGGAGCCCACTCAAAATGTAAATGGTCATGATAACATATTTGACCTCTTAACAACAAATAATCCTGAGCAGATAGGAAGCATCGTGGTGGATACAGGGATTAGTGACCACAAGATTGTTGTAACAAGACTGACCACCGTAACATCCAAATCCAGCAAAAGTAAACACAAAATATATTTATTTAAAAAGCAGATTAAAATTCGCTTAACGCTTTCCTAAGAGACAGTCTCCACTCCTTCTGAACTTTGTAAGTGTACACTAGATGGGGATTAAATTTAGCCAGCCGGTGTGGCCGTGCGGTTCAAGGCACTTCAGTCTGGCACCGCGTGACCGCTACGGTCGCAGGTTCAAATCCTGCTTCGGGCATGGATGTGTGTGATGTCCTTAGGTTAGTTAGGTATATGTAGTTCTAAGTCCTAGGGGACTGATGACCACAGATGTTAAGTCCCATAGTGCTCAGAGCAATTTGAACCATTTCTTAAATTGCAACGATCATGTAGATAATGTTGTGGTGGGGGATGGAACCAGAGACTATGTTTTATTGGCAGAGAACTTCGAAAAGGCCGCAGATCTACTAAAAAGACAACAAAACTGTGCCTATTCGTGCTCTGCTAGAGTACTGCTGCGCTGCGTGTGATCCGTACCAGACATAATTGACAGAGGACATCGAAGAAGTTCTCAGAAGGAGATCTCATTTTGTATTATCGAGAAATAGGGGAGAGAGTTTCACAGGTATGATAAGCAAGTTAGGATGGCAATCATTTTAAAAAAGGTGTTACCTGTTGCGGCGTGGTCTTTTAACGAAATTTCAATTACCAACTGTCTTCCTTGAATGTAAAAATATTTTATAGTCTCCAACCTACATAGGGAGAAATGATCATCATAATAAAATAAACCAGAGTTTGTATATAAAGATTTAAGTGTTCATTTTTTTCCGCACGCTGTTAATGGAAGGATAGAAAATAGTCTGTAGGTGGTTCGAGAAACATACTGCCAGGCAAATAAGTGTGAACAGCAGAGAAGTCATGTATCTATAGGTGTAACTACTGGCGGTGTTTCGTCGCAACCGATAGCTCCTCTCAGTATATTTTTTTGTGCACAGCCTGCTTGAGGAGTTTGTGTTGCATCTCATTTTGGGCTATGTCTAAAAGAGGCAGGCTACTTTGACTTTTATAACGTTCTAGTTCAACTGTGTAAATAGACTGTTTTACTTCCTTAATCTTTTGTCTTCTTTTCATTCTAAAGACCATTCATTTCAAGTCACTAACTTCTGCAGATCATTGTCAACGATTTCTCAAATTTCGACGAGGACTGCTATCACTTACTGCGTTCTCGGCAGTGCACCCAATTAGGTCAAGAGTGTTTTTGTAGTGGACCACACCAATCCCCAGCGCGGAACTCCCTCTATCTGGATTCCAAACAGAGGCCTCATCGTCCACACAGGGCATTTGCCTGTGCGCCAGCGCTGCATCTGTTGGGTTGTCTTCCGATTTGACATTTTTTCAGTGTAAATTGGTGGTGTTAAACTGTACTACTAGAATGTAACGTCTTTCAGAGGATCTTCGGACGCTTGCTACGCCGCAGTTCATATTGTGCGGGTGATCGAAAGAAGAGACATGGGCTATGAAGGTACTGATTTTGATGATTGTGGAGGAAGTCACCAGTATTACGAGGCTTTCTGATAAAAGGGTAATTATGAGTCGACTTCATATATGATGGCAGAAAGATACGGATGGAATACAACCAAACGTGAAAGGTACGGTAACTTACAAGTAGTAAATACAAGGTCTTGCATGAAAGTGACTAATCGGAATAATCAGTCAGTGTCATTTAACTATGAAATAGGCATAGTTGATTTAGAATTTGTTACCTGTAGTCTTCAAAGTATGCACAACACCGATAAGGAGAAGTTCTTGATGACACTGAGATGAAATTACCTTGCGTCGTATGTTTCAAGGGGTTCAACAACGGTAGGTAAATACAAACCGTATTTAAGTTATGTTTGCTATGCAAAGAGCAAATATAACAACTGTACGACTTTCAAGTCCAACTGTGTCCTTGGAAATATAACTGTCCGTGCTTATACGACTACAACCGATGTAATCGGAAATCACACAAATCAGGATAAAAAATTCTATGCCCTCAGATGTTCCCAGAGAAAAAGGATGAAAAGTATTCTTCAAGATGTCGCCCCAAGGCAGTTGTATCTGGAATTATTTACCTCTGCGATGAAAATTTAGCTTTGAGCGATAATATGGAATATGTACAGAAATTGTGTGTTTTGCAGAAAGCCAGATTGAAAGCTTTTTGTGATCGTGATTTGGATGAGAACGATCATCTTAATATGGTACTACGGTACCTCAGTCAAAATGCAGAAGATAAGTACATTCAGCGTGTATAAGTGCCGCTTCAGGTGTTCATGTTTTCCTCCGAATAGGTTACTTTGTTACAACCATATAAGGCTACTTCTTCATTCTGCGAAATTCCTCAGACTCCTTTCTGACGAAATGTCAACTTAGGCAACTGTTGTTGCAGATATAATGCTATGTTTGCTTTGTTTATCGTTGCCATTGTTCTGCTTTGTATTAACAAAAAAATCGTTCAAATGGCTCTGAGCACTATGGGACTCAACTGCTGAGGTCATTAGTCCCCTAGAACTTAGAACTAGTTAAACCTAACTAATCTAAGGACATCACAAACATCCATGCCCTAGGCAGGATTCGAACCTGCGACCGTAGCGGTCTTGCGGTTCCAGACTGCAGCGCCTTTAACCGCACGGCCACTTCGGCCGGCTTTGTATTAACACCACTAGCACTGTAGCACTTTCGTGAGCTACTTGTCTACTAAGCATTTCCACTACGCTCACCGAGCGAGGTGGCGCAGTGGTTAGCACACTGGACTCGCATTCGGGAGGACGACGGTTCAATCCCGTCTCCGGCCATCCTGATTTAGGTTTTCCGTGATTTCCCTAAATCACTTCAGGCAAATGCCGGGATGGTTCCTTTGAAAGGGCACGGCCGATTTCCTTCCCCATCCTTCCCTTACCCGAGCTTGCGCTCCATCTCTAATGACCTCGTTGTCGACGGGACGTTAAACACTAATCTCCTCCTCCTCCTCCACTACGCTCCGTAGCCTCATGCTGTGTACATTTATGAATGATACCTCCAGCCCCGTGACAGTCACGTGTGCCAAAATTGGATGTGCTAAATCAGTTTCACATGAAGGACCATTGGCTGCACTGTGCAGATGCCCCTGAAAGTGAATCAGATCATCATATGCCAGCATCGGCATTGTACGAACAGAGTAGATATTACTGTTTTTTCAAAACCAAGGTAGAACAAAAGAGAGACCAAATGTTTCTTGGAAATGATACCGCCCAGAATACTTTCCATCAGGAAGATTTTGTTATGTATACTTTAAGGAGATATGCGTCATTTGTGCCTTTGCAGTTTGGAACTGTCACAGATCTCCTGCCCAGTGGAGAAGACATCAAGAGGTGCAGCTGTGGAGAACAGGTTCGGACAGATGCAAATGAGACCACTTTTTAATGGGCAATTCTTAGAGGTCATGGACACCCAAGTACGATCTATTTTCAGGGACTTTAAAATCCGTGATTCACATTCACTGGAAGAAGTGGCAGTACAGTCAAAAGGAAAGAGAAGACAGAAGCAATTTGAAAATAATGATGGGAAAACTGCAGAGGAATTCTGGCAAAAAAAGATGACAACGTTTTCTTATTTCAGATTTAATTTTGATGTCACAGCCGTTCAGTTTTCTGTGAATGGTTACAAAGAAACTGAATGCACGGAAAGCAATAACCTTCCATACTGTGTAACAGTAGGGCCTATGTTTAAACGATGGCTTGCTCAAGTATCTAGCCCACTCTGAAAAAAGATGTAAAGCGGATTTTATTGTTGCTGTTTTCCGTGACATGGTTAAACCACAAAAAGAACAATTCTTGCTAAGTGAGAATTATAAATCTCTGTTTGGTAACAATAGTCTGACAAATGTTATTGTAGATTATTGTGCAGAAACTATTTTTCATGATCATGAGAAAGATTTCTACATTGGCTCTCAGACAGCCGGCAGCATCCAGACACGTAAAAATTGTGGAAATAATCTTACGTATCAGAAAAATCTCAATGATTTTGAAAGGCTTTTCATTCCAGTACATGTAAATGGAAATCACTGGTGCCTGTTTGCTGTTTCATTGCTACAGCAAAATGGGAAAGATGAAGATTGTCCGTCAATGTTCACAAACTTTTGTAGGTGTGAAATTACTTGTCTACATTCGATAAAATGACCTGCAGGAACTTGAAGGTGGTTGAGGTGGAACATTCAAGCCAAAAAGATGCTTGGAGCTGTGGATTGTTTGTCATTACTCATTTGAATAACATTGCTGTAGGAAAGTCACATACCGAAGGGGTATAGCCTATCCATCTGATACGAGATAGTTTTGGCAACCAAAGCTGTTAGAGATATCTCTAAATGTGCACAGTAGATGTATTTATTGTGGTTTAGAAGCAAATATTCACCAAGGCGTGTACTGCGGAAAATGCAGCGACTTCTGCCTGACAAGTTCTGTGATGGATTATGCAGTCTCAATGATGCAGAAAACTTTCAGTTCTAGGAGTTTTCCTGGCGGACATAATGTTCCATCATCTTTCGGGCGTGCACTCGGGACAGCGACAATTCTTATTGCGATATTTCAGTTAGAAACCTCCCAGCCATCTTCAAGGCGAGTCGGAGACTGAGTTCATTGCGTTTGCGCGTGCGTATTTATACGGAGAGTCACGTGATACAAAGCTACTGAGGACTGAAAGCGCATGCGTCAAAGATATCAAAGTCGCCACTAGTGCACTAGTCATAGATAAGATGTATATAGCAAAGATAAACATATAAGCGCAGAGTGCAAACAAAATAGTGCTGCTGCGAATCCACCGTGCTTGTAAATAAATAATTAATCTTTAAAAGAGGTAACATCTGTCGGAAGTGAAGATGCAGAAATTCTTTCCGAACGAAGGTGTGAAATAAGCGGTTTCCAAGCATTGTCAAGATGAAATCCTTCGTCACGGTTTTGCAAGTTGTCGGCCAGTTGTATTACTTTAGCTTCCTTAACAACTGAGTCCCAAAAAGATGAAGCAATAGTTAAAGTCTTTAAATCTTTATAATCTATGGCATGACCAGTAGAAATTCAATGTTCAGCAACTGCTAATTTGTTGGACTGTAGAAGACATGTGTACCGTTGGTGTTCGACGCATCGTTCCTGTACAGTGCGCGTGGTTTGCCCTATGTAACGTTTGCCACATTCACAAGGGATTTCATGAACTCCCGCCTTTCGCAAGAGCAGATCATCCTTAACGGATCCCAACAAGGCTGCAGTCTTAGCTGGTGGGTGGAATATCACATCCACTTTATGTTTCTTCAAGATTCTAGAGATTTTAGAAGAAACATTACCCACATATGGGAGAAAGGCTGTAGATTTCACTTCCCTTTCCACTTCGTCATCCTTTTCCTGTGATTTTTCTGCAGTTTTTATTTGCAGGGCTCTCTTAATCTGCTGTTGCGAATAGCCATTTCTCCTAAAAAACTGCCTCCAGGTGTAGAAGCTCATCCTGCAGGCTGTCAACATCAGACACTACATGAGCCCTGTGGACCAAAGTTTTCAGAACACTCATAATTTGCGACTGATGGTGGCAGCTAGACGCCTGCAAATACAGGTCTCTGTGTGTGGGCTTACGGTATACGCAATGACCTAGAGATCCATCTTCTTTCCAGCAAACCAGCACATTCAGAAACGGTAAAAAGCCATTCTTCTCTCGCTCCATAGTGAACTTGATGTTTCCGTGAATGGAATTGAGATGTTCCAAAAACTCTATCAGTTTACCCTCTCCGTGGGGCCACACTGAAAGTGTCACCCACGTATCTCCAGAAGACTGTCGGTTTTAATACTGCTGAGTTGTGGGCTTTCTCTTCAAAATCCTTCATAAACAAATTAGCCAGCAGGGGAGATAGAGGGCTCCCCATAGCGACACCGTCAATTTGTTCGTAATATTGTTCATCAAATAAAAAATAAGTGGAGGTTAATGCATGCTTAAACAAAGCTGTTATATCATCCTCAAACTTGCTGCTAATGAGATACAGGCAGTCAGCCAGAGTTACTTTGGTGAACAACGAGACAACGTCAAAACTAACTAATAAATCTGTGCTATTGAGCTTCAGACGTTTCAACCTACTGATAAAATCCGACAAGTTGTGGATACGATGTTCACATTTCCCCCACAAACGGTCTCACAGAGTAAATATTTTGCTAATGAGTACGTTGGTGCACCTATATTGCTAACTACTGGTCGAAAAGTCAGCACTTTTAAAATATGCTCCAAACATGGATTAAGATTTCCAGTTTCTTCTGAACTGGACGTTCATAGAACTTTGTGTACCTTGGGAAGGCCATATAATCTGGGGGGCACAGAGCTGTGTCCCTTCAGTTTGTTGGCTGGCTCTGAGCACTATGGGACTCAACTGATGAGGTCATTAGTCCCCTAGAACTTAGAACTAGTTAAACCTAACTAACCTAAGGACATCACAAACATCCATGCCCGAGGCAGGATTCGAACCTGCCACCGTAGCAGTCTCGCGGTTCCAGACTGCAGCGCCTTTAACCGCACGGCCACTTCGGCCGGCGTTCAGTTTGTTGGCGACTCCTTTAGGCAGAGAACTGGAGTTCAGAAGCGATGCAGTTTTCCTCTCAACCCGAGATGTGGGGTCCTTGTCAATCTTTACGGTATGCAGACTCATCCAGTGAGTTGTGCATCTTCTCAATAGAGACGTCTCTCGGAAGCAACTTCCTGCGAGTATATCTAATTCTCTCCTTAACCAATGCCAAACTCACTTTACGAGTAATCTTGGAGTATTGGTGCAGATTTTAAAAGTGCTGACTTTCTGACCAATAGTTAGCAATATAGGTGCACCAACGTACTCATTGGCAAAATATTTACTCTGTTGAGACCGTTTGTGGGGGAAATGTGAACATCATATCCACAACTCGTCGGATTTTATCAGTAGGTTGAAACGTCTGAAGCTCAATAGCACAGATTTATTAGTTAGTTTTGACGTTGTCTCGTTGTTCACCAAAGTAACTCTGGCTGACTGCCTGAATCTCATTAGCAGCAAGTTTGAGGATGAAATAGCAGCTTTGTTTAAGCGAGCATTAAAAAAAATGGTTCAAATGGCTCTGAGCACTATGGGACTTAACATCTATGGTCATCAGTCCCCTAGAACTTAGAACTAATTAAACCTAACTAACCTAAGGACAGCACACAACACCCAGCCATCGCGAGGCAGAGAAAATCCCTGACCCCGCCGGGAATCGAACCCGGGAACCCGGGCGTGGGAAGCGAGAACGCTACCGCACGACCACGAGATGCGGGCTAGCGTGCATTAACCTCCACTTATTTTTTATTTGATGAACAATATTACGAACAAATTGACGGTGTCGCTATGGGGAGCCCTCTCTCTCCCCTGCTGGCTAATTTGTTTATGGAGGATTTTGAAGAGAAAGCCTCAACTCAGCAGTATTAAAATCGACGGTCTTCTAGAGATATGTGGATGACACTTTTATAGTGTGGCCCCATGGAGAGGATAAACTGATAGAGTTTTTGGAACATCTCAATTCCATTCACGGAAACATCAAGTTCACTATGGAGCGAGAGAAGAATGGCTGTTTACCGTTTCTGAATGTACTGGTTCGCCGGAAAGAAGAAGGATCTCTAGGTCATTGCATATACCGTAAGCCCACACACAGAGACCTGTATCTGCAGGCGTCTAGCTGCCACCATCAGTCGCAAATTATGAGTGTTCTGAAAACTTTGGTCCAGTCCAACAAATCAGCAGTTGCCAAACATTGCATTTCTACTGGCCATGCCATGGATTATAAAGATGTTAAGATTTTAACTACTGCTTCATCTTTCTGGGACTCAGTTGTTAAGGAAGCTGTAGAAATACAACTGGCCGACAACCTGCTAAACCGTGACAAAGGATTTCATCTTGACAATGCTTGGAAACCGCTTATTTCACACCTTTGTTCGGAAAGGATTTCTGCATCTTCACTTCCGACAGATGTTACCACTTTTAAAGATTAATTATTGATTTGCAAGCGCGGTGGATTCGCAGCAGCACTATTTTGTTTGCACTCTGCGCTTATATGTTTATCTTTGCTATATACATCTTATCTATGACTAGTGCAGTAGTGGCGACTTTGATATCTTTGACGCATGCGCTTTCAATCCTCAGCAGCTTTGTATCACGTGACTCTCCGTATAAACAGGCACGCACAAACGTATGAACTCAGTCTCCGAGTCGCCTTGAAGATGGCTGGGAGGTTTGTAGCCGAAATATCCCAAGAAGAATTGTCGCTGTCCCGAGTGCACGCCCGAAAGATGATGGAACAACTTTCAGTTCATTTGGAAGGTGTGCAACGCTGCACCTCTTTCTGAGTGAAAAATGTGTTTCTCCATTTGTCTGCAAGCAGTGTGATTAAATGACTACTGGCAAATTCACCAGTTATTGAAAACAGTACGGTAATGCTCTGGGCTGCGTCGGCCTACCTATTGGGTGATGTGGAAACTGCATTAATTCTGTAGCAGTTACTATGTTTGGAACTACTGTTTTCAACAGAGCAGATGCATTCTCAATAATACCAGCCACATGAGCATTCCTACTATCCGTGTAATTAAGTGATCGGAGGAAATCTAATAAAGTATCGAGTACAGAGATCAATTATGTTGGAAAGAATTTGAGTACTGCCATTGCTTACGCTGATTTCTCATAGCAAATTTGGCAAACTCATACTTGTCAACACCAAAGCGCCGTATTGCTTGAGTTGTAGCCAGAGACAGATTTAGATTTGTTCGGGTCATGGAACAGCAAAAATTATGGGACACTTCCCTCCCTCCCCCAGAAAATATTGCAAGAATGCATGGTAACAGTATTTCTAAATACCTGAAAATTTTATGTTGTAATAATATTTAATCTCCATTAAAATATAAATTTGATATCTGTATAATATTTTTTCTTCTCAGCATTTGTCCTACTTTAGAGCAGGGTCCGCCTGTCTGCATGTTTTCCACTCAATGTCGTCTTATGGAATAATTTTCTCGGGTGACAGGACACTGAGAAAGAAAATAGTGATTGCTCAAAAGCGAGTAGTAAAATAATATGTGATGTCCACCCACGTACGTCAAGGAACTAGGCATTGTAACTGTGCAGTCACAGTACATACAGTAGGCCTATACTCGCTAATGAAATTTGTTGTAAAGAATCCTAGGTCCATACCTACAACAGTAGCTAGAAAAATAGCCTTTATTACCCATTATTAAATCTGTATAATTTAAACCCTCTGATAGACACTAAAAGGCAGGCATTGTACACAGCAATGTGTTGATTGTTACTTTCCTAGAAGAGTCAACCTGAGTATTGCCTCCCCCTAGTCTACACGTTTCTCACACAAGATTGTTATTAAAAATTTATAGAGATTAGAGGTCACATACAAACTATCAACAGGCTTTCCTTCTGTAAACTGTTAGCGGCTGAAATAGGAAAGGGAGGAAGTGGTCTACTGAGTACCCTGCGGCCCGCACTGTAAGATAGCTTCTGGTAAAAAAAGATAATATATGTTCCCGATTATTCTGCGACTGTTCCTCATGAGCATGTTTTAGTGAGACTGTAGCTGAGATCGAGATAGTAACTGTACAAATGTTTCTAGTATGGAAAGGAAGGGTTATAAATACAAAATCAAATAGGGGTAATGCAGAAGTAGGTTTAATAATGAATAAAAAAATAGGAGTGCGGGTAAGCTACTACAAACAGCATAGTGAACGTATTATAATGGCCAAGATAGACACGAAGCCCGTGCCTACTACAGTAGTACAAGTTTATATGCCAACTAGCTCTGCAGATGACAAAGAAATTGAAGAAATGTATGATGAGATAAAAGAAATTATTCAGGTAGTGAAGGGAGGCGAAAATTTAATAGTCATCGGTGACTGGAATTCAACAGTAGGAAAAGGGAGAGAAGGAAATGTAAACGGTGAATATGGATTGGGGCTAAGAAATGAAAGAGGAAGCTGTCTGGTACAGTTTTGCACAGAGCATAACTTAACCATAACTATCACTTGGTTCAAGAATCATAAAAGAAGGTTGTATTCATGGAAGAATCCTGGAGATAGTAGAAGGTATCAGATAGATTGTATAATGGTAAGACAGAGATTTAGGAACCAGGTTTTAAATTGTAGGACATTTCCAGGGGCAGATGTGGACTCTGACCATAATCTATTGGCTATGAACTGTAGATTAAAACTGAAGAAATTGCAAAAAGGTTGGAATTTAAGGAGATGGGACCTGGATAAACTGAAAGAACCAGAGGTTGTACAGAGTTTCAGGGACAGCATAAGGGAACAATTGACAGGAATGAGGGATAGAAATACAGTAGAAGATGAATGGGTAGCTCTGAGGAATGAAGTAGTGAAGGCAGCAGAGGATCAAGTAGGTAAATAGATGAGGGCTAGTAGAAATCCTTGGGTAACAGAAGAAATATTGAATTTAATTGATGAAATGAGAAAATATAAAAATGCAGTAAATGAAGCAGGCAAAAAGGAATACAAACGTCTCAAAAATGAGATCGACAGGAAGTGCAAAATGGCTAAGCAGGCATGGTTAGAGGACAAATGTAAGGATGTAAAGGCTTATCTCACTAGGGGTAAGATAGATACAGCTTACAGGAAAATTAAAGAGACCTTTGGAGAAAAGAGAACCACTTGTATGAATATCAACAGCTCAGATGGAAACCCAGTTGTAAGCAAAGAGGGGAAAGCAGAAAGGTGGAAGGAGTATATAGAGGGTCTATACAAGGGCGATGTACTTGAGGACAATATTATGGAAATGGAAGAGGATGTAGATGAAGATGAAATGGGAGATATGATATTGCGTGAAGAGTTTGACAGAGCACTGAAACACCTGTGTCAAAACAAGGCCCCGGGAGTAGACAACATTCCATTAGAACTACTGACGGTCTTGGGTGAGCCAGTCCAGACAAAACTCTACCATCTGGTGAGCAAGATGTATGAGACAGGCGAAATACCCTCAGACTACAAGAAGAATATAATAATTCCAATCCCAAAGAAAGTAGGTGTTGACAGATGTGAAAATTACCGAACTATCAGTTTAATAAGTCACGGTTGCAAAATACTAACGTGAATTCTTTGCAGACGAATGGAAAAACTGGTAGAAGCCAACCTCGGGGAAGATGAATTTGGATTCCGTAGAAATGTTGGAACACATGAGGCGGTACTGACCTTACGACTTCTCTTAGAAGAAAGATTAAGGAAAGGCATACCTATGTTTCTAGCATTTCTAGACTTAGAGAAAGCTTTTGACAATGTTGACTGGAATACTCTCTTTCAAATTTTAAAGGTGGCAGGGGTAAAATACAGGGAGCGAAAGGCTATTTACAATTTGTACAGAAACCAGATGGCAGTTATAAGAGTCAAGGGGCATGAAAGGGAAGCGGTGGATGGGAAAGGAGTGAGACAGGGTTGTAGCCTCTCCCTGACGCTATTCAATCTGTATATTGAACAAGCAGTAAGGGAAACAAAAGAAAAATTTGGAGTAGGTATTAAAATCCATGGAGAAGGAATAAAAACTTTGAGGTTCGCCGATGACATTGTAATACTGTCAGAGACAGCAAAGGACTTGGAAGAGCAGTTGAATGGAATGGACAGTGTCTTGAAAGGTGGATATAAGATGAACATCAACAAAAGCAAAACGAGGATAATGGAATGTAGCCGAATTAAGTCGGGTGATGATAAGGGAATTAGATTAGGAAATGAGACACTTAAAGTAGTAAAGGAGTTTTGCTATTTGGGGAGCAAAATAACTGATGATGGTTGAATTAGAGAGGATATAAAATGTAGACTGGCAATGGCAAGGAAAGCGTTTCTGAAGAAGAGAAACTTGTTAACATCGAGTATAGATTTAAGTGTCAGGAAGTCGTTTCTGACAGTATTTGTATGGAGTGTAGCCATGTATGGAAGTGAAACACGGACAATAAATAGTTTGGACAAGAAGAGAATAGAAGCTTTCAAAATGTGGTGCTACAGAAGAATGTTGAAGATTAGGTGGGTAGATCACGTAACTAATGCGGAGGTATTGAATAGGATTTGGAAAAGAGAAGTTTGTGGCACAACTTGACCAGAAGAAGGGATCGGTTGGTAGGACATGTCCTGAGGCATCAAGGAATCACAAATTTAGCATTGGAGGGCAACGTGGAGGGTAAAAATCGTAGAAGGAGACCAAGAGATGAATACACTAAACAGATTCAGAAGGATGTAGGTTGCAGTAGGTACTGGGAGATGAAGGAGCTTGCACAGGATAGAGTAGCATGGAGAGCTGCATCAAACCAGTCTCAGGACTGAAGACCACAACAACAACAATGGAAAGGAAACCATGCTGGAGAGCAGTCGCAAATGGGCTGAAAAGACACCAAAGGGCCTTCCAGATGGTGAAAGTATATCCTTGATAGATAATAGGAAAGCACATATAGCTACATCTTGCTTTTACATTATCGTTCAAAAGATATTAATTTTATTCTTCATGAATACTGTAGTAATGGGTTGTAGGAGTTAAATAAGAAATATGAACCAAATGTTGTTTGTGTGCTTAAAGAGACCAAATAGCAAAGGTCCTTAGACTCCCATTCATCCCCCACGGCAGAAACAGTGTACACATTCTGTGTACATACAGAGCAAATTTTGTCTGCAAGTGTGAGAAAGTGTTTTCAGTGTTTGCATAGGTTCTATCTGAGGCGAAACATTGGAATGGGCCCACTATTTTGATAGTGGGGTGTGGAAAACCGCCTAAAACTCACATCGAGGCTGGCCATCACATGTTGTTAGCACTGTCAGTCAAGCAAGTGAAATGTTTATTCAAGTTGTTGCCAAATTTCAGTTTTAAATATTGATTTGTTAGCTCTGAACAGGGCATCTTCCCCCTTTTCTTTTAGAATTATTATACTATAGTAAACTGAATACCATGTATAGGCTATAGCTGTGATAATTAATCGTTTTCAGACAGAGGACCCACACTTCATATTTTCTGCTCTATTTTGTTACAGATATTTCACCCTTGGACAGTCAAGCTGGTTTCATGGTTTGTTACTGAAATAAAGGAGGTATGTTCTCTGGATGCTAAAAGTGTGATACTGCAACGACAAAGATTTATTGACTTACTGACCTCTGAATTTAGCAGCCGAGGGCACCAAGTGTATATTTTCCACCATATCCAGCTGCCCATAGCTGAGGTCACCAGGTCCCTATTATCTGCTGTATTCAGCTGCCCATATCTCCTAATCAGACTGTACATAACAGGGAGTGTTCTCTGGATGCTGCAAGTGCAGATATTGTGGTCCATGAGTGAAAAAGAAGCTATCTGTTCACCAATTCATATTTTCAGTCATGAGAATATGTGGGGTTTTAATAGCAACCTTTTTAATATGATTTCGAAACTCATTGGATAAACAAAGTCACAAACTTGAAACTTGAAAAACAGTGGGAAAAATTAGACCAAAAAATAGATTGTTGGGATAAAATTTTAAAGAGGCAGGGTCAAGCACTAGAATGTGTCAGAGAAGATTTAGATGATCTCGAAGTTTAGGTACAGAAAACTGAAGAGACAACTGGGGGAGTAGAACTGGATTTAAAAGTGTCTAAAACATATGTAAACACAGAGCTCAAATAAGTTTAATAATAATAATAATGATAATAATAGTTATTATTATTCAACATCAAATAAACAAGTACAATCCTTAGAAATAATGCAATTTTGGAACATGATACAGATTATTCTTGTGTATATGTCAGTTTATGAGTTAAAAACTAAAGATTTGTTTGTGTTTATGGGGTACGGGTCATACAATCATCATATTAAAAACCTGAACATCGCTTGGCATATAAACTGTATATTTAATAAGAACACTGTACACAACACACCATCACATGCTAAGCACCAGAATAAGACTAAAGGAAAAACCGCAATGGGGGCACACATTTGAAATGTCATAGATTTTGGTAGTTCAAAGATAGCATGTTGCATCGACACTCAATTCTAGTGGTCGATGAGTGCCACAGAGCCATCCCCCCACCATAGTGCAGAGCACGGGGAGACATGGTAATGGAGGTGGGCATTGTGCTTGGTTTGTGGTTGTGGGAAAGAGGGCCCATGGGTGTACATTGCATTAATGATGAAAATGAATTGCCACATCCATGGGTGGACCGGGCAGCCATACCAGGAAACTGGGATCAGGCAGCCCAGTGATGTGGGGTTTTGCTGCACCATGAGTGGTACACAAATAGAGAGATGGCCGTTGTCCTCAATTGAGGTGGTGATTGATGTCTCCTCTGCATCTGGAGGGATCACAAACACACGGAGGAGCATGGTGTGGCCAATCGAATCATCCAGTTTAATGGATGGGCACGCAGGACGAACAGTATGCCATCACATAGCTGCAAAGACAGGTCCTTGATGGGAAAGGATGAAATTTTGACGTGGAAGATGGCAACACAGGTGTCGTCAGATGCTGTCAGCCGGTCAGTGGAATCACTGTGGTGGGGGGAACGTGAAGGGATTCATTCACACGCAACATCACGTGCATTCTCCAAGCTGGGTGGAAGACACGATGCACTAGTGTCACACGCAGTATAGGAGCCAGAAAGAAAGCATGGTTTGTTAGGAACACTGGTAGCAAGTGGTGATGTGGAAGTGGGGTTGGGGATGGGAGGGAGGGAGTTGTCCTCCAAATTTCTATCTTCATCAAGCTGACAAGCTGGTTTGATGCATGAGATAGACACTGTTTGTATTTTACCGTTTTCCGGTCTGTGATAGAGAGAGGATGTGGATTTCTGGTTAGGTCACTAATAATGTGAAATACATTAATTCTTATAGTACAAAGTCAACTTCATTTACTAGTTCCTTATTTCACCTGCTCTATCTGTCTGTCTCACCAGTATCGGTAACTGGGCACCATAACATTGTCTTCAAAGAGGATGAGGAAGTAAATAATTTCAAGGCTCGAAGAGCTATCATATAATAATCCAGTACTATATGTTACAGTTTTTTTGCATACGTAAAAAATCATAATCCTAACTGTCTGCAGTGTGTGTCACTGTGCAAAAACTAGTTGAGGCACATACTCCCAAGTGAACTCATTGTTGTACCTTTTGTGTGGTGCCAGAAAATTTCCATTTAAATTATGGGGAACTGGTCATACAATTGTCATATTAAAAATCTGACCACCACTTTGTAAATAAACTCTATATTTATTGAGAACACTGTACACAACACACAATCACATGCCAAGTGCCGGAATAAGACTAAAGAGCAAACTGCAATGGCGGCACATATTTGAAATGTCAAAGATTTTGGTAGTTCAAAGATGTGCTTGACACACTTACAAAGCACTTTTCATAAAGATAAAGTACTCATTTAGGGAATAAAAAGGGTTTTTGATTAGAATTCTTTTTATCTGGTCTTTTAATTTGTTAATAGAAAGAGCTGTGAAAATTTTTGGTAGGGCATTGGCATAAAGTGCATTTTTTTCTGTATGAAGCTGTTCTGTGGCTATTTACATGGTATCTGAATTTTTGTCTTGTATCGTGCTGGTGCAGATCACAGTTGAAATTTGGGTTTATTGTTTTCACAAGCAATATAACTTTCAATATGTATACGAGGTGCAACAATAAAGTAATGAGACTGATGTGGAAAAAAAAAATGTTGCTTACCGTTTTAGTCAAGTTTAGTGTTGTCTCCTTCAGAGTAGTTCTCTTCTGATTGAACACACTTTTTCCAGCGCTTCTTCCATTGACGGTAAAATTTCAGGAACTCATCTTCTGTAATATCCTCCAACACACTCGTCACAGTTTTTTGGATATCTTGTGTTGTTTGAAAATGGTGTCCCTTGACTGCCATTTTGACTCTTGAAAATAGAAAAAAGTCTCACAGTGCAATATCTGGTGTGGTAGTACTGAAATTTGTTTTGAGGTTAAAAATTGCTGTACTGGCAGAACAGTATAGGATGGCGCATTATCGTGATACAGAATCCTATTATTAGCGCTGTTGGCATGGACACAAAGAACTCTTTTATGAAGTCTTTCTAAAATTTCTTTGTAGTAATATTGGTTAACTGTTATCCAGGAGGCACCCACTCTTTATGAACAGTTCCCTTGCAAATCAAAGAAGCACACAAGCACGCATTTCACTTTTGGCTTTGACGTGCGAGCTTTTTTTAGTCTGGGTGATCCCTTTGAGCACCATTGCGAACTTTGGCATTTTGTCTCTGGATCGTACTGAAAAAACCAACTTTCATCACCAGTGATAACATGGCTCAACAACTCTGGATAGATTTCTGTTTGCTCTAACAGATTGGCTGTCACATTTTTCTGTGTTTCTCACTGTTGTGGTGTGAGATTTTTGGGGACCATTTTTGCACAAATCTTTCTCATACCAAGATCTTCAGTTATTATTAGATGAACCGTTTTTTTTTATTGATATTCAGTTCTTCTACAATAATTTTCAGGGGTAATGTTTGATCAGATCATACGAGTTCACGCACACTGGCCAAGTTGACATCTGTCTGTGAGGTTGATGGTTGTCCACTGTGGTCTTCATCTTCAACATTCATTCTGCTTTCACTAAACATTTTATGCCAACAAAAAACTTGAGCTCTTGATATAACCTCCTCTCCAAAAGCCTTCTGAAGCTTACTGTCATTTGTTGTCGCATTTTCACCCAGTTTAATGCGAAAAGAAATGGCATACCATTGCACAATATTATGCGGTTCCATTTCCATGCCGAGAGACACAAACACATGTTAACTTATTACAGCACAACTCACAACTGAGCAGTTGCATCGATGTGCTGCTTGGACTAGAAGCAGCTTATAGACCAAGGTCAAAGATATTGTGCCTACACAAGCGAGCAGGGTTGCCACATCTTGCAAAGAAAATTGGTCTCATTACTTTATTGTCGCACCTCGTACACCTACATGGTAAGCACACCTAATTTTGGGAACAGGTTCTGACAAGATTCTCCATGTTTGGCATCACAAATAATTCTGATAACGTGTTTCTGTAGTGTTAATAATGTGCTTAGGTTGGCTTGAGTTGTTGCACCCTATATTTCTACAGCATAGTTTAAATTTGATGAGAATAGTTTGTGATAAGCAGTCTTTAGTACACACATATCTCTACAATATTTGGTAATCATGTTTATGGCAAATACATTCTTTGACAGCTTACAGAGTAAGGAATCTGTATGCATGTCCCATTTGAGGTTGTTCTGTATTGTGATCCCCAAGAATTGTATCTATTTTTCCTTTTTTACAATGTCATTTCTTATGGATAGTTTTGTGTCAAATTCTGTTTGTTTCTTTGTGTTAAATTCCATTATTGCAGTCTTTCAAGCTCTTACATTTAGATGGCTTTTATTGAAATACTTGACTATGAATTTCCTGTAACTGAAGTCCAGACTGAAGATGCCAATGAAAAAGTAAAATTTAGGTTACCAAACAAGTTCTATTGTTTCTGAAGACAAATGGTATCTTTCTTTTGTGCAGGGATTTTTAGTGATGACTGAGGATTTGAATGAAAGTTTAATCCATGGAATGAATTGGATTGTAAAGGCTAAAGTTGTTTTAATTGGAAGGAGATGAAATTGTTATTCACTGATCCTAAGAGGGGAATTTCTGGGAGACAGACATTGTTATGATAAGTAAGATTAACTGCAATCATGTTGGGGGGAGAGGGGGCAGAATAGAGGAATTTAATGATAGAGGACACTATGAAGAGAGTAAAGGATTTTGTAATGGGGAAATAACTAACAATTTTCACAGTGAACTTGTAGTAAAAATAATAGGGCAAGCTGAAGTTACGAATACTAGGATAAAGTGGCACTAGAAAAAAATTTATGGGGTTGTAATGTTATTTTTGGGGAGAAACCAAATGCAGATGTTAAGGACATTGCTCCGTAATTTTTCGACTCAATTCTTTTAGCCTTCTTTTATAAAGGAGTCACCTATGTTTTTTTCCAGTCGCTTTGCGCTGGTCCAGAGATTTGTAATAGATGCAAACTAAGTAAGGGGCCAAAGACATTTTGTACAACCGAACTGGGATTCCATCCGAACCTGGCGCCTTTTTTGTTTTCAACTTTTTCAATTGTTTCTCCACGTCAGGGATGCTTATTACTACTCAGTGCGATGGTCAAATGATGGTACATTTGTATGTTTGTCCTGCATGAATGGTTTCTTAAACTTGGAATTTAAAAAATTTTGCCTTCCTTTTGCTATCTTCTACTTTCATACCAGCCTGGTCAATGAGTGACTAGATGGAAGTCTTACACCCACTTAGAGATTTTACATAGGACCAGAACTTTTTTTGGGTTCTTTGTCAGATGTTTAGGCGAGATATGATGGTGGTAGTTGTATGCTTCACACATAGATCTTTTCACAGACCCACAAATCTCTAATAATCTTTGCCAGTCGTCATTTGTGCATGCTTAAATAACGAACAAGTAGCCTAGTGCTATTTGTTAACACTAATCACCAATAACATGCTCTAAAACCAGTAGCTCAGCACACTAAATAACTTTAACATTAAAACCTTAATACACAGGGGGATGCCTTGCTGAATGCTAAATAATATATGTAATAATACAACACTTATACTGAATGCCTGTGTACTGAGGCAAAAAGAGAGCGGGTGCATTTTGTTTATACAGATTGCATACATCCAGGGGCAAGCATACATTCACAGGCAAATTATCCTCCCTCCCCCTCCCCTTAACCTATTGTTAAGTTAATTGATTTATGACCCCTTGGAGGTTGATTTATGACCCCTGGAGATTATCTGTCCTTCTGAGGAACCCCCCCCCCCAGCCCTTCCAACCCCCTCATCCCTCCACCCCTTTGGGAAAAGGGATACTGATCCTGGGACACTTTTTTTGTCAGCCCTCCCCAGTTCAGTTCTGAGCCACTTTCTCCACTCCTGGGAAATCCCCCAGCTCTTCCCTCATCCTCCATTTCCCTTCCTGTCCCCCACATCCACCCCTCCCCTACTTGTGAACTGCTGGGAAAAAAGATTAAGTCTGTACTGAGTTGCTGGAGAGAAAGGATCTTACAGTATGAAATTCAAATCAATGTCAATTACATTGCAGATGGAATATCGTTTATTTATAAAATTAAATTTTCATATTCTTTATTTAATCAGTTTGCAGGAGACAGGGCTCTTCCCTTCCGCTCCCCACCTGTGAATTGGTGGCAGAAAACTAATCTCTGCTGAGCTGCAGGAAAGAAAGGACGCAAGGTACTGTCTTTAGTTATTTATATGTGGATTGTCCTACATCCTACAGGTGCTCTGATCCTCCACTTGTGAATTGGCAGGAAAAGCTCAGTCTGCATTGAGCTGCCGGACTGTGAGGATCTCATGACACAAAATGGGCGGCAGATTTGAGAAATACATTGTTTATTTATTTAAACATTAATTAAACTAATTAATTAAATTGGAGAAACGCTGGGCTGTGGTTCTCTTTAGTTGGGTGGTAAAAACACCCCACACTTATGATGTCACAAGACAAAGGGGGAGCAGACACAATTAGATATCAAAATAGTGGGACTATCCTATCAGATTCATTGTTTAACAATTTACAAGAGACTGGGTAGCGACAAAAGCTCTAGAAGATGTAAGTCGCCACCACCTTATGATATATCTTCTTCATAATAATACATATATGAAGTCTTCAATGTTTGGGAATCACACACATACATTTTGCAAATCAAGTAATTAAAATACCACCCCAAATAGATCTTAGTGCTAAATGTACCCGAGCTCTTGTATTCAGTGATACTTGAGAAAACAAGCACCATCCTCCACCACAACACTTCCACTAAACATATCTGGCTGAAAAGAAAACCCTTCTGGTCGCACACAATCAAGATCATGAAGTACCCACTGTCTGCTGACTGCAGGACTGCTGGAAAACTGCAGAAGTGCCGACCATGCTGGCAGTTGCACACCCATCTCCTGGTATCCATGCACTGGCTGTAAAAAACTCTCAGAGGCCAGAGAGACTGTCGCCATGAGCATCAACTGATAAATTCTCAAATTTCCCCTTATAAACTGGAGAATACAGACAACACCCACGTCTGTTTCTGCCACCACTCAACTAACATATTGGTTAATTCGCTATTCAGCGACCCAGAGGGCGCTGTGAGAGCTGTCACTGAAAGTTGTCCCCACAACAGTAGACACAAGCTAAATTTCTTGTGACCGCCCAGTTAGCTGGCAGCCATGGGGTGATGGCTCCCTTTGATCTCCTAGTCCAATGACTGTGATGCCCTTTGATATTCGATACTGAAGACATTCCCACCTCCACTCTCACTCAAGTGGTTACTTCCTATTGTTACACCTGCACCTCAAACTCATAGACCAAGGTGTTCTCCTGCCTCCTCTTCCCCAGTTACCCTCCCAACCACCACTTGTGAGTTGTTGGGGAAAACACTCAATCTGTGCTGAGCTGATGGAGAGGAATGATATAAGGTATTTATTTACTTTGTATATTTTTGAGGATATTATCCTGCTGGGTTGTCTTACTGTTGCCTCCACACTCCGCCACCTCCCACCTCCACTTTCTGACGCGCTACCAACCCCCGCTTTTTCCGATTGCGTGTGTGACTACATGTTCACCTTGGTTTGTGCACTAGTGGGAAACTATCCAACAGCCGCACCTCACTTATTCCAATGCTCAATCCTGCAGCTGTGGCTGTTTTTGTACAGGTGAGAACGATTTTAGGTCATACTTTAAGCTCCAAAAGATCTATGTTATAAGCTGTTGTGTGATGGAATCTTTCAGTGGAATAATCGTTTCTAACGTCAACTTACCTCTCATAAGCGACCAGCTATTAAATAACACAATTGCAATGATAATAAAAGAGTAATGGTTCCATGAGAACAGGTACTGCCTATTTCTTTCAGTTTGATGGACTAATTGGTATAGTTTGAAAGCATTCCTCACATTCAGAATTAGTGTCAGTGGAAGTCTTGTAAATAAATTATCATGCACGTGGGTGTTAAATGCATTTCAGATTCATTAAATGTCAATAGTGAACAGTGTCTTTCATGCGTTAAAGAAAGCGCAGTCATTTTTATGTTTGACAGCAAGCTGTGATGCACATTTATCTCTCTCCTATTTTGTGACATTCAACGGAGTAAAACTACAAATTATACTAGCAGCACTCTGCTCTCTATTTCGAAACGAGCTGCTCCTTTATTGAACCTGTGAGCTAAGGATCCTGAGCAAAACTCTAGACGATCTCTCTCTTTCTATGCAGCTTGTAACTCTTCCTCTGTCTTAGGCCAACCCTCAACGCAACGTTGTTTCCGATTTAGTTTGGAACTGGCCAGCAGTAGAAGGGCACTATACTCACTACATTCGACATCTCATGATGGAACACAGCAAGCTGAGTTCAGTATAATCAATACACTTCGATATTTTGCTTTCAGAAAGAGCATAACACGTGTTTCAATCTTGCATAACTGACCATGTACTATAACTTCCATTCTGTGGAGATTGTTCTGTACCAATCTTACTAATGGCACTTATCCAAGTACACACAGTCTCTCTAGGTGCATGCACGCTAAGGAGGTTAGCATTCCTTATTGTTGTATAGTAGATATGAGCCTGAAACATTTGAGAATGTTGTGGTGATATAACAGATAGTTAAGAAGAAGAAGAGAGAATGCATAATGGAGCTCAAGACAGTAGGAGTTTGAAATATTTTACGTAAATCACTTGTGATATCAATTCTGGTGTACTGTTCCAGTGTTTGGAGCCCATACTACGAAGGTTTTGGAAAGAGAGAAATGATTATAGACCATAAACACACAGTCCTAAAGCTACACAGTTCTGCACTTAAACATGCTATAATGTTAAAGCTGTGTAGTTTTCTGTGCTATTAGTCATGTGGAATGCAACATTGTTAATACTCCAATGCAGAAGTACTTTTCCAACACCCAGTATACATTCACCCAGCAAGTTTGTATCTCACTCATTATGGAGAGAAACTTTAATATGATAAAACGACTACTTTCTACACAAAAGGAAAAAAAAAGATTCTTTGTAATGCATTCACTACATAGCTTTCTGGAGATATATAGCGTGCATGGTCATATTGGATTACAGTTAAGGAATTATGCTATGCTCACATAAGTTCTATAAAATGATCTCCAGCAATGGAAAATGCATTAAACAACAAGAAAAGAGACAAATGCACAGCAGCAGTGTTTGACCATGCTGCACTAACTCAATGAAGAGAACACAGTCTCTTCAACACACACACAACAACAGTCAAGAAAATGGGTACACAGTGTTTGCAGTACCTCACAAACCCTTGTCACTAACTTAGAATCACAGTATTTATGAAACTGAAAACTCAATTTATGGAAAGAGCACTTTGTAAATCATTCCATTCTGTACTGGTCATGGTTGAATCACGGACACTGCAAAGATCGTGGAAACACATTCATAGGCCGACAGGACTCTCGCACCCCAGATGACCGTTTCAGTGAGGCTCAGTGGTGGCCTGTGCATTATTCAGGAAGTAAGTATCTATTCAATCATCTCGCATCCAAGACCTTCGGCTGTGATACACAAAGCTACACTGCATATCGTAACTGATGAGCCTGTCAATTTACCTCACTATATCGACTCATCTTGATCTCTGTCATATTAATGCATCACTACATATTGACTGAGATTCAACCACTCAGATGTCACGCTTTAAACAATTGTTCAGACTCATATTATTATTACAGTTCCAAATTCTCAATGATGTTCGATGCTATCAATATGTCTTATGACATCAGTCATTGATTCTAGTCGTGAGACCAAACAAAATCCTGATGAACAGTATTACATTTCCCATTGTCCAGCTGGCAGTAATATGCACCAGTTCTCTTAATAATTATGTCCCCTCAACATAGGAGTAAGTGTGTCACAAACAGAGAAACACAACCGTGCTGCCTCTAGTGTCATGAAGGGTTCTTGTTTTGTAGTTCTATAAGCAGTTTGGTACAATATTTCTTTTTTTGTTGTTGTTGTAACATAGCTTTGTACACCACCACACATTCTCTTTTCATACCACGACTTTGAGGTCTATGTCAGCTGCTAAAGTAACATTAACATTTTTCATTCCATTGGGTCTCACAGAAAGCTGGAGATCTCATGGTGGAGGGAGTGCTGCTTCCATAACACAAGAGGGTGGTGGAAATCAAAGACAGAGGCAGTGTTTCTTATTGATGAAAATGTTGAAGACATTGCAACATATGGAAACTGGAAGAGTTTGCTGCACTGCAGAGCGATTCCAAACAGCTGCCCAAAGATAATAATGTTCCACAGTGATGGGCTTGCACATGTACAATGTTCCATTTTCAGATCAAGAGCATTGATTCCTCATATAGCACCCAGACACATCATTACTGTTTCGGTGTCCTAGGTGCTGGTCATACTGACTTCAAAATCTTTGGACACTGCGTATTTCATTTTTATGACTCACAATACCCAACTGCACGTGGAACAGGGTGTACTGTGCAGGATTTAAGCCCATAGAGCATTGATAGTATGCACTATCAGTTGCCAGTTGCACTGGTGGATTTCTTTGTCTGGGGACTGGGAGTTTGTGTTGTCCCCATAATTTCAACATCATCATCATCATTTGGGACAGTGGCTAGATTGGGCTGTAAAAAAAAATCAACTGTGCAAAAATTGGAAATTTGTACAAGTGCTGATGACCATACAGTTGAGCACCCCCAAACTAAACATCATCATCATCATCATCATCATCACACTGATGGAGGAATGGAATGATTTTCATATGCCCAGGCTGCCACGTAAGTATCCTCATTTTTGTTGTATTTTCCTAATTTTAACGTATTTACATGGCAGCCTGGGCATATGAAAAATCATTCCATTCCTCCATCAGTGTGATGGCTAAGCAGCCACCGACCTACTATCAATATAAACCCGTCCAGGCGATAGCAGTATCGCCTGGCAAGGAATGACTGCTAGTCAGACACACACATGGGGCATGTAGTATCAGTCAGAGTGCTGTCCCTGTTTAAAATGGGGAAGGTTTGATTGAAGTCAGGTTATGATGGTCCAGAGGCTTGGAATGAACATTTCCGAAATTGCACTACTTGTCAGGTGTTCAAGGAATGCAGTGCTAAATGTCTTCAACATATGGTGAAACCAAGGCGAAATCGCATGTAGATGTTGTGGAATTGGTTGGCCACCCCTCATTACAGATGTTGGACGTCAGAAGCTGGACAGCCTGGTAAAACAGGACAGGCAGCGAACGGTGGCGGAACTAATACCAAACTTTAATGCTGGGCAGAGTAAAAGTGCGTCTGGAAACACAGTGCACCAAACACTCCTAACGATGGGCCTCCACTGGCGACAACCCATGCATGTGCCAGTGTTAGCACCATGACATCAGCAACTACAACTGAAATGGGCACATGCCCATTGGCACTGGATGTTGATGCAGTGGCAGAGTGTTGCATGGTCTGATGAATCCCGATAACTTCTTCATCATGCTGATAGGAGTTCGCGAATCCGTTGTCCTCCAGGAGAACAGCTCCTTGACACCTGTATTGCAGGATGGAGACAAGCTGGCAGCAGCTCCATTATGCTCCAGAGAACATTCAAGTAGGTATCCATGGGTCAAGTGGAGCTCATACAAAGTGCTATGATGGCCAAGGAGTGTAGTACATTGGTTGTAGACCATGTAGACCCATTCACGACAATCATGTTTCCTGACAGAAGTAGCATTGTTCAAGCAGATAATATGATGTGCCACGTCGGAAGGTCAGGAGTGTGATGGAGTGATTCGAGGAACACAGTGGCGAGTTCCAGTTGATGTGCTGGCCCTCCAACTCACCAGATCTGAACCTGATCGAACACCTCTCACATGTAATTGAACAAGACGTCAGAGCTCATCGCCCCCCCCCCCCCCCCCTCAGCGGAATTTTCTGGAATTTGACTTTTGTGTGCAGATAGGGTGCCAGCACACTCCAGCGACCTACCAATGACTCATTGCTTCCACATCATGACGCGTCGCTGCTGTTATCTGCGCCAAAGGTGGCATACTGGCTATTAGGTAGGTAGGTGGTCATAATGTTCTGGCTGATCAGTGTATATTTATGTGTCAAATGTGTATTACATGTTAGGCATAAATTATGACTCATTGTGCTTGATAGCTGTGCAAAATCATACTTATATTACATCTTTAGTTTTGCAGGTATTTTCGTAGAGGACTTGCTTATATAACGAGAAGCATGCGTTTTAATGTTTTATACAGACAGTTTAGATGTGGCTATATTTAATTTTTGGACCTTCATTGTGCTTGCAAAGGTTGAGACATCTTACAGTAAATGTTACCATAACTAGTTTTAGGTGTTTCTAAGATATCTGCTCTGACTTTGTGTTTGGAAATGTCACATATCTCACTATTAATGCCTTTGCTGACATGTTAATAAGCAGTTCCTTTCGTTCTGCGGTTTAAGTGATAACTCGTAATAAAGCACCTTATTCCCTCCTTCCCTAAGAAGACAATCATGTGTGTGTGTGTAGGTTTTATTACTGTCGTGAGCCATAGTTTCCCAAAGTGCAGCTACACAGATTCAATACACAGTTTATGTATCTAGATACTGCTACAACTTAAACATAACCTTTCCCAATGCGTTGTAGAATATTGTGCCTTAGCTGATGTTGGTTTGAACCTGACAGCTTCAGCTTTTTTTTTTTTTTTTACTTAACCTCAACTAGGCCCTAGATACTCAAGGTAAATACCACTATTTTCGCGTTTCCAACGTATTTTACAGACATTTTTGGAATATTGTGAGGTCATCTACAGGGTGTTACAAAAAGGTTCGGCCAAACCTTCAGGAAACATTCCTCACACACAAAGAAAGAAAATATGTTATGTGGACATGTGTTCGGAAATGCTTATTTTCCATGTTAGAGCTCATTTTATTACTTCTCCTCAGATCACATTAGTCATGGAATGGAAACACACAGCAACAGAATGTACCAGCGTGACTTCAAACACTTTGTTACAGGAAATGTTCAAAATGTCCGCAGTTAGCGAGGATACATGTATCCATCCTCCATCGCATGGAATCCCTGATGTGCTGATGCAGCCCTGGAGAATGGCGTATTGTATCACAGCCGTCCACAATACGAGCACGAAGAGTCTCTACATTTGGTACCGGGGTTGCGGAGACAAGAGCTTTCAAATGCCCCCATATATGAAAGTCAAGGCTCAAGAGGGTTGAGGTCAGGAGAGCGTGGAGGTCATGGAATTGGTCCGCCTCTACCAATCCATCGGTCACCGAATCTGTTGTTGAGAAGCATACGAACACTTCGACTGAAATGTGCAGGAGCTCCATCGTGCATGAACCACATGTTGTGTTGTACTTGTAAAGGTACATGTTCTAGCAGCACAGGTAGAGTATCCCGTATGAAATCATGATAACGTGCTCCATTGCGCGTAGGTGGAAGAACATGGGGCCCAATCAAGACATCATCAACAATACCTGCACAAACGTTCACAGAAAACCTGTGTTGATGACGTGATTGCACAATTGCGTGCGGATTCTCGTCAGCCCACACATGTTGATTGTGAAAATTTACAATTTGATCACGTTGGAATGAAGCCTCATCCGTAAAGAGAACATTTGCACTGAAATGAGGATTGACACATTGTTGGATGAACCATTCGCAGAAGTGTACCCGTGGAGGCCAATCAGCTGCTGATAGTGCCTGCACACTCTGTACATGGTACGGAAACAACTGATTCTCCCGTAGAACTGTCCATACAGTGACGTGGTCAACGCTACCTTGTACAGCAGCAACTTCTCTGACGCTGACATTAGGGTTATCGTCAACTGCATGAAGAATTGCCTCGTCCATTGCAGGTGTCCTCGTCGTTCTAGGTCTTTCCCAGTCCCGAGTCTTAGGCTGGAATGTTCCGTGCTCCCTAAGACGCCGATCAATTGCTTCGAACGTCTTCCTGTCGGGACACCTTCGTTCTGGAAATCTGTCTCGATACATACGTATCGCACCACGGCTATTGCCCCGTGCTAATCCATACCTCAAATGGGTATCTGCCAACTCCGCATTTGTAAACATTGCACTGACTGCAAAACCACGTTCGTGATGAACACTAACCTGTTGATGCTACGTACAGATGTGCTTGATGCTAGTACTGTAGAACAATGAGTCGCATATCAACACAAGCACCGAAGTCAACATTACCTTCCTTCAATTGGGCCAACTGGCGGTGAATCGAGGAAGTACAGTACATACTGACGAAACTAAAATGAGCTCTAACATGGAAATGAAGCATTTCCGGACACATGTCCACGTAACACCTTTTCTTTATTTGTGTGTGAGGAATGTTTCCTGAAAGTTTGGCCGTACCTTTTTGTAACACCCTGTATAAGGCTTTTAGAGAGCCTTTTCATCAGAGTTACAATTACAAACTGCTGTTATTGTAGTATTCAGTAGGATTATGTCATTTGTAATAATTGTGGCAATGAATGGCATCGATAGTATTTTTTCTAGTGAATAACACTGTTGTATCATACTTATGATACAACCACAGAAGAAGATTTTACTCGTCGCCACCCTCAATTATTTATATTGACGATGCAGTGCAAGGAACACCAGTGGAAAGCAGTCTTATCGGTAGTCGAGCTCACTTGGAACTGCCCGCTCTGCTGTGGTGCCAGCGTATATCACCACTGCAACTTCTTGCTGGGGTAATCGCAGGGCTATAGGCCATCTCTGGAGTGGGTTGTCGAGCTGTTGACGCTTGTGATGCTGCCTAGTGTTGTGTGCTGTACTTATGACACCACAAACATGATGAATTTTCTTTGTCACTCCTACAATGGTGCCTAGGAACAATTTAAGTGTCGAAATATATATTTTGAGGGTGTATTGTGACCTACAGGTAGAGTACGCTTAATTAGCTACATTCAGACTGTCAGTTTTATTGTGTGCTTGCCTGTTTATCATGTCAGATTGGTTGGCCAACTTCAAATACTTAGGCCTACCTTCTAATTTGCCATCTGTTATTAGGTATGGAACAGTAGCACTGGAGTATACAGTTTAAACATCACAGTTTATCCTTTTCCTATGTATTTAGCAGTCACTTTAGAATTTTGCTACATCTTAGCTGTGGAAAATAATTAATTTATGACTCTGTAATGTTTTTTTTTAACAGTGGGGCCATTTGTTGGTGATGGTAAGAACTACTCACAGTACAAAGAATGAACTATCCACTTTTCTACAGTGCAGCCTCACTGCTGGTGGCGGTAATAACTTCAAAGAAAATCGTGGTATGAAGAAGCAACTTTGCTTGTTTTCTGTAGTACAGCCATCAGCTGGTGACAAGAGCACTCGTTTTCTACAGTGACAGGAGAAACTGAGATATGAATCAGGACTTGATTTTCTTTCGTGTCTTCAGGGTTTGTGGGTGAGGTACAAATCATTTCTGACAAATACGAATTCTTAATTCGTTAGTTATATTTTATAACCAAACATTGGTTTTTAATTATTTATAGAGAAATGTGCTATCCAATTGTTTCAGTATCCCATGATGAATGGTATATAGCTTCAAATGAAATTTAGCACTGAGACTGGTGAGCCAGTCCTTAAACGATTTTTTTGAGAGTCGGTAATGAAAACACAGTTGATAAAATTTTCGGTAGTTTTGGCAACTTCGGAAATAGTATCGTATTTGGCTGCCAAGCAGGGGTGTGGGGATGTGGGATGTGTGTGAGATGCAAATTGCGTAGGTGGTGTGGGGGTGGGGAGAACATGGGAGTCATATGATGTCCTTCCCTTCCCTCACCTCCCTCTCCCTCTCCCCCTCCCCAGAAATGGTTCAAATGTCTCTGAGCACTATGGGACTCAACTGCTGAGGTCATTAGTCCCCTAGAACTTAGAACTAGTTAAACCTAACTAACCTAAGGACATCACAAACATCCATGCCCGAGGCAGGATTCGAACCTGCGATCGTAGCGGTCTTGCGGTTCCAGACTGCAGCGCCTTTAACCGCACGGCCACTTCGGCCGGCTCCCCCTCCCCTTCTTCCTCCTTGTACTTGGCATGTGACTGGATGTGATGACACTGGTGTTATGGTTAATGGCATGGTAGTGAAGGTAAAGTAGTGCCGATGTTGCCATCTGCGAAATATAACAAGTACAATTAAATGAGCATGGTAGGATTTGTGAAATGTCCTTGGAGATAAGAAAACGCTGATGCTGATTTCAGCGAATTCCTGACTGTAGTGCTTAATTGCCCACTAGTCTTATTTTGTTCTTAAAATTGATTTTGTTTTATTAAATTGCTCATTTTTTGTTGTAGTGCTCTCCTGCACAATTTGCCTAGGGGAAAGAAGAAGAGATAGGCTTTCAGTACATCAAATCTCAATTATGCATGTCGGGTTTTGTATATATATATATATATATATATATATATATATATATATATATGTGTGTGTGTGTGTGTGTGTGTGTGTGTGTGTGTGTGTGTGTGTGTGAACACTGAGAGCGTCAAAGATGTTTGAAGTACCCACATGAAGGATTCGAGAGTGCATTGAAAGATGTGGCAAAGGAGAACATGAATAGGAAATTGCGGTTGTAAGACGGACACTTGGAAGGAAAACTATGTTGATGCCTGATGTATAGAAAGAGATGATCAAGTACTTTGTGGAGAGGAAAAGAATTTCTTTGGTTTGGCTCAACATGACATAAAGCAGACGTCATTCCAACTAGCCTTAAGGAACAATCTGCTCCATCCCTTTTCCAAACCAGCAAACATGGCAGTTGAAAGTGGTTGAACTTGTTTCTGAAAATAATTTGCGCCAAATTGATAACAACAACATCACAAAAACTGAAAAGAGCTAGAACCTTAGTCTTAACTCAAGACAATGTGAGGTCATTTTTCTGTAGTTTCAGAGCAACACAAAATAAAATCAAGTTTAAACCCGCCAGAACATTTATGTAGATGAAACTGGAATCACAGCTGGCCAAAGCAAAAATGTGAAAGCATTCTTACAAAAGGAAACATCGCCATCTACAAAATGTCATCGGCAGAGAGTGCGAAACTGAACACCATCGTAACCTGTATGTCAGTTGCCCTTTGACAATAGTTAACCCAAGACAAAAGCGTTACTAGAAGTTAATAAAGGGAGCTCTTTCTCGAAATATTCCAGGATATCACACATCAGGCTGAATTCAATGCGACCTGTTTTGTAATCAGATGAAGCATATTCATTTAGTTTGGAGTGTGATTCGACAAACCAGGAGGTTGACAAACAGAGAAATAACTATAGTAGGCGAAATTTGGTGCCCTTACCCTATCTTATCTTCAAAAGAATTAGAGCTAATTTTGATGCCAAATATAGCAGACAATATATACTGTGGAGCTAGCTGGTGACTAAGCCGCTTACAAGTTCCAAGTTAAAGAGCCGATGAAGACAGTCCAATCTGGATATTCTGAAGGTTATTTCGAAGTGTGGCTTAAGAGGTAATTATCGAGACATCGAAACAGCTTTGAGGAGATTTATGACAGCGTCGGTGACGGCGACACTTTGTGAACATTGGTGTAGAAAAATTAAAGATAATAAAAGTTGAAAAGCTACTTAGGGCCGAATATGGGTGAAAGCAGTCAGTGAAATTTAGCTGTCTTGTGGATCCAGTACGATAGTGCTGCAAAAATTGACTTCAGCAACATAATCACCACCATCACTTCATTCAAAACAGGGAAATGGAAACAAAAATTATGATAAACACTACTTTTGGGAAGGGATATTTTTTCAACTCTTAATTATAGCCCTGTAGCAACAACTGAAATGACTACTTAATAATTGACCCAAACATGAACGATTTATGTTTCCCACGCAACCATACAGCTTTTGTTCTTCACAGATTGTGGGCTTAATAGTGTCTGCTAGATGATGTGAACGAAGGTCGTATGTTGCGTGATGTAGTTGTAATGAATAAAAATAGTTCTCAGGAGTTAAACAATGTGTTGTATTTACTACCACTTACACAAGCTACAACCAAGAAACTACATTCGTGACCCTGACGAGGACAGACAATGGAATTACGAATTCGGTATTGTGAGCAATCCACGTGTATATTCACCAGTTTCTATTGACATTCCGCAGAGGCACAACATGGATCTCAAATATCAGAATAATGAGACAATGTATGAACATCACAACATTTGAATTCCAACAGCAAGAAGAAAGTGAAGGTAGCAATCATAGCGTAATAAACACACAACATTCCGCCTACGCTAGTGTGTGCCATAACTATGATTCTACCAGTCTCGAGATGTGCCACAAGGTGTGCCACTTTCTGTACAATCGCCAGTTGCATGCGTTTTAAGCTCAAATATAAACACAGAACAAGTACATATACAAAGGTGCCATCCTGCATTCTCAGAAGCACCGTGAGTGTTGCAAGAGATTTTGCCGATATCTCACGATAACGTGTACTACAGGCAACATACGGGCGAGCAAATGCCACAGACAGTGAGGAATATAACTAAACTACCATCCTTTCAACTGGCAGTCACGCAAACGTGGTTTCGCATTGTCGAATTAATTCTATACTTAGAGACATAATAGCTGCCCCCATCGTCAAAGAAGTTTTCTGCGCTTAACAAGAGCTTATTATCTCGATTTTCAAAGTCACCAGAACTACAGATGCATCAGATTCTTAACAAAGATACACTGTACAATAAGATAAGATACCGTCCCAATTATGGGAGCAACTGTTTCTCTTTATGGGAAGAGGCATCTTGTCAGAAGCAGCGTTGTGGAGGATCTGGATTCTGAAGTTACCTCCTACATTGCAAACAGCTTTAGTGACCAGTGACGAGGATTCTATCGACAATAAGCTTGTTTTGGCAGGCAGTATTTTTGCTGTGCAACAGAGACAAGAAAGACCAAGGTGACTGCGTTATTACATGCAACTTTAACGCAGTGCAAGCCGTGAGGCTTGTGCAAAGAAATGGGTGAGGTCTGGGAGTTCACCGACCACTTCCGTGCACACTTGACAATGGTGCAATGATCCACTTCAGAAGTGCCGCCGAAGACAGCAGAAACCTTACGAACACAAAACCTGGAATACAGGTTGTTAGCAGCACGTACCACGCCCTCCTCTACGCAAGAACGCCAGTTGGAACGCTTCTGCTTTTTCCATGCAATATCTGGCGCATCGGCACATCAATGCAACACGCTCTGCAGGTTTGCACATCGGTCCCAGCTGCCACACGTCAGTGCACTGGACAGCATGACTTCTCATGACTCCAAGTTGACAGGATATCAAGTCACAAGTATCCTAAATATTTCACCACCTAGGGATCTGTGAATATTTTTGTGGGGCAAAGTATCACGAAGACACTACCTTATTGACTATGGTTCACCAATAAGAACCGTTCCTTTGCATTATTCAAGTGGAGAGAACAAGTGTAGAATGTTATCATTACAGGCTGTTAATGTTAAACCAATGCAGCATTTTGCCTACAAACTATGCTACTGGCCATTAAAATTGCTACACCACGAAGATGACGAGCTACAGACGCGAAATTTAACCGACACAAAGAAGACGCTGTGATATGCAAATGATTAGCTTTTCAGAGCATTCACACAAGGTTGACGCCGGTGGGCGACACCTATAACGTGCTGACATGGGGAAAGTTTCCAACCGATTTCTCATACCCAAACAGCAGTTGAACGGCGTTGCCTGGTGAAACGTTGTTGTGATGCCTCGTGTAAAGAGGAAAAATGCGTACCACACGTTTCCGACTTTGATAAAGGTCGGCTTGTAGCCTATCGCGATTGCGGTTTATCGTATCGCGACATTGCTGCTCACGTTGGTCGAGATCCAATGACTGTTAGCAGAATATGGAATCGGTGGGTTCAGGAGGAACGGCGTGCTGGATCCCAAGGGCCTCGCATCACTAGCAGTCGAGATGACAGTCATCTTATCCGCATAGATGTAATGGATCGTGCAGCCACGTCTCTATCCCTGAGTCAACAGATGGGGACGTTTGCAAGACAACAACCATCTGCACGAACACTTCGACGACGTTTCCAGCAGCATGGACTATCAGCTCGCAGACCACGGCTGCGGTTACCCTTGACGCTGCATCACAGACAGGGGCGCCTGCGATGGCGTATTCAACGACGAACCTGGGTGCACGAATGGCAAAACGTCATTTTTTCGGATGAATCCAGGTTCGTTAACAGCGTCATGATGGTCGCATCCGTATTTGGCGATATCACGGTGAACGCACATTGGAAGCGTGTATTCGTCATCGCCATACTGGTATGACCTGCGTGATGGTATGGGGTGCCATTGGTTACGCATCTCGGTCACCTCTTGTTCGCATTGGCGGCACTTTGATCAGTGGACGTTACATTTCAGATGAGTTACGACCCGTGGCTCTACCCTTCATTCGATCCCTGCGAAACACTACATTTCAGCATGATAATGCACGACCGCATGTTGCAGGTCCTGTTCAGGCCTTTCTGGATACAGAAAATGTTCGACTGCTGCCCTGGCTAGCACATTCTCCAGATCTCTCACCAATTGAAAACGTCTGGTCAATGTTGGCCGAGCAACTGGTTCGTCACTACTCTTGATGAACTGTGGTATCATATTGAAGCTGCATGGGCAGCTGTACCTGTACACGCCATTCAAGCTCCGTTTGACTCAATGCCCAGGCGTATCAAGGCCGTTATTACGGCCAGAGGTGGTTGTTCTGGGTACTGATTTCTCAGGATCTATGCACCCAAATTGCGTGAAAATTTAATCACATGTCACTTCTAGTATAATATATTTGTCCAATAAATACCCGTTTATCATCTGCATTTCTTTTTGGTGTACCAATTTTAATGGCCAGTAGTGTATTAACATTGGATTTTCAACTGAAACACACTTTTGGGTGGAATTTTTGTATCACTGAAGTTCCAGTCGCGATTATATGGGTAGACTTCCTAAGTCACTATAAACTCTCAATAAACCTTGCTACAAAGAAAATCAAACAATATGTGTACAAATGGTTCAGTGCATTCAAGAAAACCAGCAGATCTCACTGATACACTATCAAACATGATAGAAGGAGCGACTTTATGGACTCCATAGTTCAACTAGAAAGTGACATTGTTGTTAAGAGCTCACGGTTAATGGAGGCTAGTCAGGGAGTCGCAGCCTTACATAATTCTAAAGCATCATTGCGAGTATCACTGTTAGAACGAGAACCACATCTGCAAGAAGTGAATAAGAGTCTTATCTGCACTAAAACGAGACCAACATCAAGAGGGACAACGACAGTCATCCCAACCTTTTCTAGGAGAGCGTAAAGCCATCCAGCAGTAACGTAGCTAATGTTCACAGTGGAGACATCTACCTTCACAACCTGAGATTGGGAAATTGCTGTCACAGCGACACCTACGAATACATCACTAGAAAACCCAGCGAAGCCAAGCCCCACATCATTTCACAGCATCACAGCAGCTACGTCACTACAGTAGCAGCAGCCTGTTCCGCTGTGCCAGTGTCAATCACAACCACATCATTGGAGAAGACAATGGCTAAGAGAGACGGTGGAACCTGACGTCATTTCTACACGTTGCAAAGGACAACACAAGGTCAGTGGTGTGCAGACTGCACTCACAGAAAGTAGGCAAAATAGTTTAAATATTCAAGACTCACACAGGGTACAATTTATATAATATGAGGCGCCACATTCATACTGCGGACATGCCTCCAGTATTCGCCAAGGCACCATCTAGCGCCAGGTAGACTTTGAAAGGCTAAAAAGCTGTCGAAGACGTATTAACCCCAGTAGAACACACCTCTGAAGTTGTCACACGAAGTGTACTCTACGGTCACAATGACCCTCAATTATTTTCGAGAGAAATCACCTGACAGTAGAATATTTTATAATGAAATCAGACTCTCATGTACTAAACTAATTTTATTTCACCTCTCATTCTTTTTCAATCAGCACTAGTATCAATGCATCCAAAATTCGAGACTAAGTAAAAGCTCTTCTGGAAATTTTTGAAAGAAGAAACTTGAAAGTGATCTGGATCTACAGACTTTATTTGAAGTTTAATTAAATGAATAAGCTATTCATTTAATGAGTTCATTTAATGAAGTACACATATTACACAAATATTTTGAGGTGTTCTCAATTACTCACAAATCCACTCATTCATTATTTCCACACTCTTGGAGTAAACACTACAATGTTACTGGCAACCGGCCGACCTCTTCAATTAGGGACAGCTGTGTTCCAACAATGATCATTCTTACTGTGGATGACTGTAATTTCTCCATCATTTTCTTAAGATTCGCCAATGTCTATAAGTGCTGCAGGAGCAACAGCTTCAGAATCACTTTCGTCACGAAAGTTGTAAGTATGCTGTTTATGTTTTCTTTATGTAAGTTGGCTGTTTAGGTTCTTATATTGGTAACGCCACGTAGCGCTCTGAAAATCACTGGCTGTGCTGTGTGCAGTCTGTGGCTGGTTTGCATTGTTGTCTGCCATTGTAGTGTTGGGCAGCGGCAGCTGGATGCGAACAGCGCGTAGCGTTGCGCAGTTGGAGGTGAGCCGCCAGCAGTGGTGGATGTGGGGAGAGAGATGGCGGAGATTTGTAATTTGTCATGAACTGCTATATTTATACATGATGATATCAAGGTAAATACATTGTTTGTTCTCTATTAATATCTTTCATTTGCTAACTATCCCTATCAGTAGTTAGTGCCTTCAGTAGTTTGAATCTTTTATTTAGCTGGCAGTAGTGGCGCTCGCTGTATTGCAGTAGCTTGAGTAGCGAAGATTTTTGTGAGGTAAGTGATTTGTGAAAGGTATAGTTTAATGTTAGTCAGGGCCATTCTTTTGTAGGGATTATTGAAAGTCAGATTCCGTTGCGCTAACAAAATATTGTGTGTCAGTTTAAGCACAGTCGTGTATAAATTGTACTAAGGGGACGTTTCATAACAAATATACGGCTTACATACTTAGAACATATACCAGCACTGCTAATGAAATTTTCATGCAACATTTTGGTTTGCTTGAGAGTGGATTCTGGATTTGAGGTGCTTTCTGTGAAATGCCAGATGACACAGTGGTTAGTTTATGTGACAGCTACACGATTTTATCACGACGCTGCTAATGCATGACAATTTACAATGTTGCTTTTGCGGTGTATCTGTTTTATATCTGCACAGTTTTTTCTGAATTCTTCTATAAAGTGAGACATGTTTTAGTGGTGACTTTTGTGCTATTGCTACAAGGAGACAGCCTTTTCCGTAGGACAACAATACGTTACAGCACAGTAATTTCTTCATCACATACCGAGCGAGGTGGCGCAGTGGTTAGCACACTGGACTCGCATTCGGGAGGACGACGGTTCAATCCCGTCTCTGGCCATCCTGATTTAGGTTTTCCGTGATTTCCCTAAATCGCTTCAGGCAAATGCCGGGATGGTTCCTTTGAAAGGGCACGGCCGATTTCCTTCCCCATCCTTCCCTTACCTGAGCTTGCGCTCCGTCTCTAATGACCTCGTTGTCGACGGGACGTTAAACACTAATCTCCTCCTCCTCCTCTTCATCACAACAATAAGCGTAATAACTAAGAAATCTATACGCAAAGCATTTCACTTTTGTTTATCATGAGGTAAGTACATTGATTTCTGCAGAACTTAGCTTTTGGAGGACAATAACTACAACACTTCCACAGAGATTATCTTACAGCAAGACGCACATTTAACGCTACAGGACACGTATTTGAGTGATTAATTTTGTACTTAAAACATTTATTTTTAAAGAGTTTTGAATTACAAAGAAAGTTTTTCGTGATACATTTCATTCCATTGCTGTAATCTGTAACACCTGAGGGTATAATTACAATAAACCTCAGGGGGGTACACGCCTGCTTTGTGTACCATGTGTTTGGCAAGCACAAGGAGCCCTAGCTAATATGGTATTTGCTTATACAACTTTACACATCGGTACCATATTTCTCTAACACATAAATTACACAGCTATCTGATCATTTAACTGAGAGAGACAAACCTTTTTACTATGTTAGTGACAGATGTTTACGCAATTACACAGTTGGGTAACTTCACACTTATGAAATTGTATTTTGTCTGTACTGTGTGAACTCTTCATATTTTTTCGGAACCATTGTGATACTATGAGAGCCTTGAATGATGTATTTGGTATGGGATCATGATTTTTAAAGTACGTTTGAGGTAGATGACACTACTGAAATGAGCAGAGAATTTTCTTTAGGTTTTGAAATTATTGCAGAAAGCTACGACGATTTTGAGATTTGACTGAGATGTTATGATGTTATTATTACGACGACGATGTGTATTATGCTGCTGAGGTATGTTTATGATTAATAGACTGATGCTATATGAGTTATTTGATTATGCTACTTATCTGTTATGATGCAATATTGAAGAAGTGCCGACGAATAAAGTAAGGAGTAATGAATAGTGGTTAGGGACTCTTGACTTTTGAAAAAGGATGTTGGAAACCGAGAATCGTACTTTAAGAGTTATGAAATGTGTGTGTAAATGCGTGAATGTATCAAAATGCCGGCGAAAATTTTTTTGGACACTGTTATATTCATAGGATTTTGTTTCTACACACTTGCAACGCAAATTCTCGACCCGTGAAATTTTGTATATGAGACTGTCTCTGTAGCGGAAACTGCTGTCGTAAATATTTCCGTAAGAAAGTGACCACCTGCACGTGCGTCGTCGGCACACGGCTGTGTCAGACACCTGGAGAACAAGCCATTCGAGTGAGGGCCTTTCCAGAGGCACAGGTAGAAAAAAAAAAGGGAAAAAAAGGCAGGCCTTCTTCCTCGCCATTGACATTCCTTTAGAGAAAATATTGCAAATGCGACACACTCATTACTTCCATTAACCTTGCTATTGATATTCCTTTGTAGAGGGCATCGCTAATGCGACACGCTCGTTACTTGAAAACATATGATTTTTGTAATGCGTTGTGGGCACACAGCTGTGTCAAACACCTGGAGAACAAGCCATTAGGGTGTGCCTTTCATCGCTAATGCGACACCCTCGTTACTTGAAAACATATGATTACTCGCACTTTGTGCTAATTACTGAAATGCTTATGAATTGATGGGAAATATTCGTACATCTGCACACCTGATTATGACAAGTGTCTTTCTCCGAGAGTTGAGTGCTACTGACTTACGAAATGCCACATGACTATTGAATGATATTTTTATGCTTTGCTTTTCATAGTTGCTTATTTCATTTGATGTCTGGTTTCCAGCTGTGTTGCAGCATTGCTTTTATAAAATGAAATGCATTTGCTAATGTGAACACTTTCTGTCAACAGATCTATTAAATAGTTATTTTATGATCCACATTCTTTAAAAAAGGAGCACTTGGAAAGGAAAGAACAATAAGAAGAAACTAGTAACAGTAACACATAATTTTCTTTTCAAGTACATGGTAATATTTTTTTTACAATAAGTTGTTATGGTGCACCACTTTAATTACATAGACATTAAGATGTGAATATACATTTCCCGTGTCTGCATTAGCGTCTTTAGTATAATATTTTTTCTGCTTGCGCTATGTAATGTTTAGGTATAAGTTGCTGCTGTTTGCCAGGCATAGTGTTATTGAATTTGACTTTTGCTAATTTATGCTGCTAGCTTTGCCAATTTGCATTTTTTGTCATTGCTGTTTGTGTTAATTTGTTATGTGATGCTGCATTGCCTCGTCCCTT
Organism: Schistocerca piceifrons; assembly: GCF_021461385.2. Taxonomy (NCBI): domain Eukaryota; kingdom Metazoa; phylum Arthropoda; class Insecta; order Orthoptera; family Acrididae; genus Schistocerca; species Schistocerca piceifrons. The sequence goes on along the minus strand of NC_060149.1, from coordinate 39,550,563 downwards.
GGTATATATATCTCTGAGCTCAATAGATTTAAGTTAGCTTAAGAGGGGGTAGACTATATAAGAAACTGATTATGGAGAATAGGTAAAGAATGCAATGCGAAGTTATATGAAAAAGATTTGGGCTCAAATGAGTATCGTACAATCAGAAATAATTATTTTGAAAGAAATATGAATAGAATACAGGAAGGAGGTATAGATAGGACTTTTTGGGAATAATGATGAATGAAGGGCGATCTCCGAGAAGTAAAGAAAGTTTTGTTTGCAAAATACTGCAATGAAACAAACCCTGTCCTTTCCTTTTGTGTTATCCCACTATGTGTTTGGGTACCCTTGTGTATATATGTTCTTCCTGTCTTTATATGTTTACCTCATCAGACTTTTGTTGTAGAATTTTTCTCATACTCAGCTACATGAACTATGATGAGGAATACTGTTATCCTCAAATATAATTTGCGTTAATAATATGTTATTTACTTTGTAAAGATGTTAGACATTATTAATTCTGTTCTGTTCAATGCTCATGTGTGAAGTTGATGTTTCAAAAGTTATTGTGATCCTTTATGTATGTACTCATGTCATATTTCCACTGATGTATATGTTTATTTCTATTCTTTTGTAAAGCCTGTGTTACTACAAATGTTATCTGTATTGTTATGTTCTTTAATGATGTATTTTGTACCTTTGTAATTGTATTTTCATGTTGTAAATTTATAATTGTACAGACACCAGTTCTTCCAATTAAGTTACATTTCACTGCACACGTTTCTGTTGGTCATAGTATATGGACAATATGTGAGAAGTAGGGACTGTTAGTGTTTGCACGTGTGTTAATAATTCAGCAAGGGACTGGATAACAGCATTGCTGGTTCTAAGGACAATTCCAAAAACTTTGTGAGTGCACAAGTGGTGGTTTATGGACTTGCTATATTCTCCGCAAGACTCTTTGATGGTGAGTGTGCACCTGCACAATCGCAACAGATGGCTGCTGGCCATCTCTACAAGGACTACAGTGGGTCTGCATCTTTGATGGCCCACCATTACCATTATCTCTACAAGGACTACAGTGGGTCTGCATCTTTGATGGCCCACCATTACCATTATCTCTACAAGGACTACAGTGGGTCTGCACCTCTGGTGGCCCACCAATACCGTAATCTCTACCAGGACTACAGTGGGTCTGCTCTGTGATGACCTACCTACCAATATTCTTCCAAACTTCGAATGACTCTGCTGTGGGTTTGCTCCATTGTGGCCCATTACCGGTCAGCATGTCAAGAGTCAGCACTGTCTTTCCGTTGGAAGGACAACACTACTTCTTCAAGACTGTATGGAAATCCACTACTTCTGTGTGCAATTTCTTTTACTAATGAGAAACTGTAATTACTATTATGATGAATGATCAGGACTATCTTTATGGACTGTGAGAAAATTTTAGCTTTTGACCAACATTGTATCAATAAGTGTGTGCATTTTATATCTCTGTTACTGTAATTGTGAAAAAATTTTTGTCAAATCTGTATTGGCCAGTGCCCAACACCATTTGTAAAAATTTTTTGTGGGGAGCATGGGGGCTATGTAAGTATGCTGTTTATGTTTTCTTTATGTAAGTAGGCTGTTTAGGTTCTTATACTGGTAACGCCACGTAGCGCTCTGAAAATCACTGGCTGTGCTGTGTGCAGTCTGTGGCTGGTTTGCATTGTTGTCTGCCATTGTAGTGTTGGGCAGCGGCAGCTGGATGCGAACAGCGCGTAGCGTTGCGCAGTTGGAGGTGAGCCGCCAGCAGTGGTGGATGTGGGGAGAGAGATGGCGGAGATTTGTAATTTGTCATGAACTGCTATATTTATACATGATGATATCAAGGTAAATACATTGTTTGTTCTCTATTAATATCTTTCATTTGCTAACTATCCCTATCAGTAGTTAGTGCCTTCAGTAGTTTGAATCTTTTATTTAGCTGGCAGTAGTGGCGCTCGCTGTATTGCAGTAGCTTGAGTAGCGAAGATTTTTGTGAGGTAAGTGATTTGTGAAAGGTATAGTTTAATGTTAGTCAGGGCCATTCTTTTGTAGGGATTATTGAAAGTCAGATTCCGTTGCGCTAACAAAATATTGTGTGTCAGTTTAAGCACAGTCGTGTATAAATTGTACTAAGGGGACGTTTCAAAGTCACTTACATCACTTTCACGATTGAGTTCTACTAACAATGGTTCCTGTATAACATCTTCTGTTAGTAAAATGTCATTTCTGCTTGACATTTTCACGTAAACGAACTTCACACTCAGTGACAGAACAATTACATAGTGTGTTCTCCAAGGTAACAATTGCCCCTCAAAACTATTTCTGTCAAATTAAGCAAACAACAGTCTCTCACAACTTTCAAGATTCTCCTCTGCTAGGTATCACTCAATGCTGAATTTACATTGGTGGTGGCGGGATGTGTATGTGCAGTGGTGCAAATGCTGTAATAAGGAAGAAAATTTCAGGGTCAGAAAGACTCTGGTGTACTCTTCCACAGTTAAATTTAGGAATTTTAGACCTTCCTCTTGTGCTTGATCCTCGACAATCCAAAGAAAGATGGATCGTCTGATATAGATGACAAGAAACTTAATTCTCATATTCTCGCATAAGACATTAAGCAGTGCAGACACCGTAGTGTGCAGGTTATGATACTACAGTGTTGCCTGGAGGGTCGTGAGTTCAAAACTCACCGGAAGTGTAAGATTTTAATTTCTTTATTCGGCTCGCGTACGGTCTAGAAGTATCCACAAATGGCAAGAATCATTGTACTGGAATGTTCTGTAGCTGTATATATACCGTATGTGTTCTGGCCGGAGGCAGTTCGCTCCGCGCTCTTGTAGTGCAGGTGCTGAATATACCTTCGTTAAGTGAAGTTAGTGTTCGTCATTCACCTGCTTACACCTTCCTTTACGTGACATTATTCTGGTGCAGACGCTGGGTATTGGAACTTGTACTAACGCACATTATCGACGACACAGTGGCTCCTATCAGGCCACGGCAGAGCCGCCGTTTACGTGTCGAGGAACCCGAGTTCGAGCCATATTCAACAGATCGGAATCTATCGGAGACGGAAGAAGAAGAATAGGACGTCACGATGACAGCAACTGTGTACCACCACGTCAGACTTCCTTCCTGGTTCTCTGGTCACAATGGCCAAGATCCAAACAAGTGGCTGAAGATATATGAGCGTATAGCCAAATTTAACAAATGGGATGACACCGTGTGTTTGTCTAACGTATTTTTCTACGCGGAGGGCACTGCCAAGTAATGGTATGAGAACAACGAGGAGAAGTTCACAAGCTGGGAAGCATTCCAGGCGGAACTGCGCAAGTATTTCGGAGACACGCAACGACAGAAGTGCAAGGCTGGAGATAAATTAAAGTGCAAGGCACAGCGTCCAGGAGAAACGACAGCATCCTACATTCAAGACGTCTTGGAGCTGTGTAAAATAGTGGATCCTCGAATGAAGGAGGAAGATAAGGTTGCACATCTCATGAAGGGTGTTGCTGAGGACATGCATCAAGCCGTATTCCAGAAGGAGGTTACGACAGCAGAAGACTTCATAAAATGGTGCCAGTATATCGAGACAATGCATCAAAAAAGAATTACACGCAAGAAGATTGAACGGCTTCCAAACGCCGTATCGATGTCTGTGATGGAGAAAGAAACTGATTTCACAAGTGTTCTTTGTCAGATAGTGACAGAGGAAGTTCAGAAGGCACTTGGATTGCACGGTGAGCAAAAAATTGAGACGCTTCAAGGCGTCATAAGGGAGGAAGTGAAACAGACATTGAACGCAATCTCTCGTCCTTCATTTCCCCTTAAAACGATAAAAAAGTCGAGATCCAGGCAAAGTTACGTTCCTACAATGCCGCATGAGGAACCTGTTTGGGCACCAAGGAAGACTGATGTCTGGAGGACCCAGGATAACCAACCATTATGTTTCCACTGCAGACGAGCAGGTCATATGGTGCGCTATTGTCGAGAAGGGCGGCGGATATTTGATGACGCCCGCGCCAGAAGACAGCAGCCCGATCTCAGCCGACGCCAATTCCGGGACGATGAAGATGAACAAGAAGATGTGGGTGCAGGACGACGTAGGTCACCATCGCCGCAACTTGGAAAACTAAAGGTTACGACCTTCCTTGGAGGTGAGGCCGCCGAAGAGAAAAATCCTCTACCGTTGATCACTATAAAAATGATAGGAAACTACGTCGACATCTTCATGGATGGCCGACCAGATCAAGCTCTTGTGGACTCTGGAGTATCATATTCAGTCGTTTCATAGAAGTACAGCCACCCGTTGCAGAAAACCGTAATCGTTGACGATAAAACATCTCTGCTGAATATGGCTAATGGTAAAATCTACAGGGACATGTGTCATTCATATGGGTATAAGTGGCCATACACAGCCCTTAGAATTCATCGTCTTACAAGAGTGTAGTCATGACGATATTCTCGGATGTGACTTTTTGATAGCTTCTCAAGCAATTATAGATTGTGGTCGCTCAAAGATTATGCTAGACGAGATGAGATACTGTGGACAGGAAGATGCTCATCTGAGTGTGTGGAGACCATGTGTGCTGGATGAAGTGATCATTCCTGCAGTCAGCGCTAGAGAGGTAGCTGTCGTGTGTCATGCCAGTTATCTACCTGTGGATCTTGTAGTGGAATGTAAGAGAAGCATACCACTGAAGAATAACTTGGTCATCCCAGCTTCTGTCGTCTCGTTTGAGAACCGATTCGGTGAATTGTGGATAGTTAACTGTCGCAGAGAACTGCAGATCCTTCCTAGACGCGTGTGCGTAGCAAATGCAGAGCCGTTAAATGAAAAATAGTTGAGTGTCATAGAAACCTCCCATGCCGAGTCTGTGGACGAAATTAGCGCTACCACTACGAGACAAGATCTTCTAGCTCGACTATCACCAGATCTCACTAAGGAACAACAGAAAGAGCTACCATTCTTCAAGAGTTCTCTGAATGCTTCAATCCACAGGTGAAAAGCAAATTAGACAAATCGACGGTGAAGCACCAGATTAGCACTGGAGACCATCAATCAATAAGCCAGGGAGCATACCATGTGTCAGCAACGGAACGCCGAATAATTCGCGACGAGGTAGAGAAAATGATGAAGAATGACATCATTCAGCCTTCACAGAGCCCATGGTCGTCACCAGTGGTCCTCGTCAGGGAGAATGATGGCAGTTGGCGTTTTTGTGTTGATTGCAGGAAGCTTAATAAGATTGCTAAAAAGGACGTTTACCCTCTTCCACGAATTGACGATACACTAGATTGTTTCAAGGGGGCTAAGTTTTTCTCAACCATGGACATGTACTCGAGATACTGGCAAATCGAAGTAGATGAGGCTGATCGTGAGAAAAGTGCATTCATCACCCCTGAGGGCCTGTATGTGTTTAAGGTAATGCTGTTTGGTTTGTGTAATGCACCAGCAACTTTTGAACGAATGATGGATAATCTTCTAAGGCACCTGAAGTGGACAATGTGTCTTTCTTATTTAGATGACATTATAATGTTCTCAGAGACATTTGATGAACACATAAAAAGACTGAGGGTTGTTCTTAAGTGTCTCCAACAAGCCAGACTGAAACTCAAGCCAAGAAAGTGTCTCTCTGGAGCAAAAGAAATCAAAATACTTGGGCACCTTGTTTCAAACGAAGGTGTGTCGCCAGATCCAGAAAAGATGAGGGCTATAACGGAATTTCCTATTCTTATAAGTGTTAGAGATGTGAGAAGCTTCCTCGGGTTGTGTTCTTATTACCATCGTTTTACCAAAGACTTTTGTATCAAAGCCAGGCCAGTCCAAGAGTTTTTAAAAGCTGATGCTAAATTTATCTGGGGTGGTGTTCAACAAGATTCTTTTGATGTGCTGCGAAAAGCTCTGACGACTGGCCCTGTATTTGGTCTGTATGATGAGAGAGCACCTACAGAACTACAGAAATGGTTCAAATGGCTCTGAGCACTATGGGACTCAACTGCTGAGGTCATTAGTCCCCTAGAACTTAGAACTAGTTAAACCTAACTAACCTAAGGACATCACAAACATCCATGCCCGAGGCAGGATTCGAACCTGCAACCATAGCGGTCTTGCGGTTCCAGACTGCAGCGCCTTTAACCGCATGGCCACTTCAGCCGGCTACAGAACTACACAAAGATGACAGAGGGTATGGGATCGGTGCTGTTCTGGTGCAGATTTCGGATGGAAAAGAAAAGGTTATAGCCTATGCTTCTAGGACACTTGCAAAAGCCGAGAGAAACTACTCAACAACAGAAAGAGAATGTCTTGCTGTGATCTGGGCCATGTGCAAATTTCGACAGTATGGAAGGCCATTCACAGTTGTTACAGACCATCATTCACTTTGTTGGTTGACAGGTCTTAAGGGTCCAACAAGACGACTCGCCAGGTGGGCACTACATCTTCAAGAGTATGACATTACCATAGTGTACAAAGATGGAAGAAAACACCAAGATGCCGACTGTCTCTCAAGAGACCCTGTGCAAGACCATCAAGACTTTGATGAAGATAGTGACTGTCTCGCTGCACTCCAGAATCTTTCTGCTGAGCAATTTATTGGATTACTTTGCAAGAAAAACTTTGATGTGTTTGTTAAGAGGTGGCTACCACTGATTCCTAAACACATGTGCTTAGATATTCTACAGAAATTCCACGAAACACCTGACGCCGGACATTTAGGATTTATTAAGACATACGATAGGATCCACAAGAGATTTTTCTAGCCAGGTTTATTTAGGAGTGTCCGTCACTATGTATCGCACTGTCGAGAGCGCCAGAGGAGAAAGGCAGTTCCTCAGAATCCACCAGGCCGACTCATACCAATTTCACCAGCCGAAACGCCTTTCCAGCGTGTCAGGATTGACCTCCTCGGACGATTTCCAACGTCTGCTAGTAGCAATAGATGGATTATTGTTTGCACTGATTATCTGACGCGCTATGCCATTACAAAAGCCGTGAACACAGCCGAAGCATTCGAGGTAGCCAAATTCATCATAGAGGACATTGTATTAAAACACGGTGCCCCAAGTTCGTTAATTACGGATCGAGGGAAAGTTTTTGAATCGAATCTTGTGACAGAGATAAACCGTCAATGCAACATTACTCATTACATGACGACGACCTACCATCTACAAACTAATGAGCTTACTGAACGCCTTAATAAGACCTTGGTCGACATGTTATCAATGTTCGTCAATGTTGAGTAGAGCAACTGGGATGAGGTGCAACCTTTTGTGACGTTTGCCTATAACACCGCCAAACAAGACACCACAGGATTTACGCCAGTTTTCATGGGCGTGAGGCGATGACGACGATGGACACTGTGTTTCCGTTACATCCTGATGACGTGGACGACGACTACATCGGCCAGGTATTAACCAGAGCTGAGGAAGCTCGGCAGTTAGCTCGACTCCGCACGCTACAGGCTCAAGAAAATGATCACCAAAGATATGACACGAGCCACCTCCCAGTTACCCACCAGCCTGGTGACCTCATCTGGATCTTCACTCCTGTTCGGAAGGTTGGCCTCTCTGAGAAGCTCCTCAGGCGCTACATTGGACCTTATAAGGTTGTAAGACAGTTGTCTGATGTTATTTACGAAGTTGAAGATTTTGACCCCAACACAAGACGACTAGAGATCAGAGATATGGTCCACGTCCTTTGAATGAAGCCCTATAAGGATCCTGCAACCCAGGGTAAATTCGAAGCTCCAGCGACGGAAAGGTAACGAAGAACATAGCAGCAAGAGAAGTTCTAAGAAGGTCACCGCCAGGGCAGACATCAGTCATCAGGAGTCGGAGTATGCAGGTTTGATGACTCGTTCCCGGACTAGGACGACGTACCGCCGAGACGCTGTTCTCTCAAGGAGAAGCAATGTCGCAGAAGAAACCAAGTAACGCACTCACTGTACTGTAGTGGTTATGATCCTAGATTGTTGCATGGAGGGTAGTGAGTTCAAAACTCACCTTAACTGTAAAATTTTAATCTAGGTTCGGTTCGAGTACGTTCTAGAATTATCCACAAATGGCAAGAGTCATTGTACTGGAATGTTCTGTAGCTGTATATATAACTTATGTGTTCTGGCTAGAGGCAGTTCACTCTGCGCTCTTGTACGTGCAAGTGCTGAATAGACCTTAGTTAAGTGAAGTTAGTGTTCGTCATTCATCTACTTACACCTTCCTCTACGTGGCAATATGGCACCTGGGAGGTATCCAATACTTAATCTACTTAACTTGCCTCATTTCTTGGCAGGTGCAAAATATTTCAGTGCAATAGGTTGCACCAAGGCATGTCATCAGATTCCTAAGTTTCTACTTTATATAGCTAGGACGGCAATTATTAAGCTCTTTCGACAGTCTGAATTTGTTAGTATGCCATATGGACTTAAAAATGCTGTCCAAACATGGCAGAATTTTATAGAATCTATGTTTACAAACATGGCTTTCTGTTTCTGTTATTTAGACGACATAATGGTCTTCTCGAAGGCTGCAGAACAACATGAGGGACACTTAAATTCTATCTTCCATATACTACATTCACGTGGCGTTATAGTAATCGAAGGGAAATATCGATTATGTAAGGAGCATGTAACATTTTTAGGCCTCTCAGTTAGTAGCGAGGGAATCAGACCAACTACAGAGTGCACAGATATTATCCACAATATACCATATCGCTAGACTTTGAAGGCGTTACGCCATTTTCTTGGTGCTAAAATTTTTTACAGGAAACACTTACCCCTCGCTCCACACATATGAGCACCGCTCGCAGATGCATTGACTGGTAAGGATTTAATTAAGTGTTTTGCAAGCCTGTACATAGGAGAGCCAATAGCGCTAACAATCGGTCTCAAAGGGACGTTCTCCTTATGAACCTTTGGCAAATCTTGGTGGCCTAGGTGCTAAACTAAATTGTTGACGCCTATAGTTGGTCACTGCCCACATCATATTAAGAATTCAAAAATGTTTGTTGGTACCATAAAACAGTGAAGATAGGCCCAAATGATATCATGGTCAGCCTCGACGTGGTTTCTCTGTTCACCAAAGTACCTGTGGATGACACGTTACAACTGTTGGCTGCTCATTTTTCCTCAGAAATTTTGAACTTGTTCCGGCATACCTTGACGACCACTTACTTTTTATACAGTGGAAGTTATTATGAAATGGCGGATGGAACAGCCATGGGTTCGCCACTATCACCAGCAATAGCGAATTTTTTCATGGAGGATTTTGAAGAACGATCGTTGAGCAGTGCTCACCTCTGCCCATCATGCTTCTACAGATACGTCGACGACACTTTTTTAATCTGGCCACATGGCAGTGACACGCTGCAGCAGTTCATCGAACATTTGAATGGTGTACACCCAAACATAAAATTTACAGCGGAGGTAGAGAAGGAAGGGACGTTACCTTTTTTAGATGTGTTGGTGGAGCGAAAACCGGATGGATGACTGGGCCATTCTGTGTACAGGAAGCCAACGCATACAGACTTATCTCTGCATAGCCACAGCTTCCATCATCCGTCTCAGAAGAGAGCTATGCTGACTACTTTAGTTCACAGAGCCAGGACTATTTCCGACAAGGACCACCTCGGTCCCGAGATTAACCATTTGACTACCGTTTTCAAGAGGAATGGTTATTCTGCCGGTGAAATTAAATCAGTATTGTCCAAGAAAGTAAGACACGATGCCGTCCATAAGCAAGAAGAGGACCAACACATAGTGCCGCTTCCATTTTGCGGTGCTACAACAAGCAAGATAGGCAGAGTTCTAAAGAGGCAAGGAATAAAACCAGTTTTCCGACCACCTAGGAAAATTAAGGGAATGTTGAGACCAGTCAAAGATAGCCTCGGCTTAAGGGTGCCGGAAATATATAGTATTCCTTGCGAATGTGGCAAGAATTAAGTGGGCCAGTCTGTAAAAACCGTTGCCGACCGTTGTATGGAGCACCAGCGCCTCTTGAAATACAGGTATTTGGAAAAATCAGCTGTGGCTGAGCATAGCCTGCTTAACAAGCATAAGATTTTATTTAAAGAAACTAGAGTAATAGCCCACACATCGAATTACTGGGACTCTGTGATCCGGGAAGCAGTCGAAATTAGACTTAGCTATAATAACTTTAACAGAGGTAACGGCTATGCACTTAGCAACACCTGGAAGAGTGCACTGGATAAAAAAAAATCGCAGAGGAAAACTTCCCGCACTTTACCTCCTGACAAGGGATGGCGTTGCAAGCAATGCGGGATAGAAATTACATCTATGGAAATAGAGAGCACCACTTCACTATACGCCATATCGCTGTTTCTATAACGTATTCCAGCCAATCAGAAGCCGTCCTTTGCATATAAAAGTGGGAGCCTCGCTAGTTTACGACACCTTCTCACCATAACGTCTGCTCAACGCCCCCCCTCCGGCTCCCCACCTTGCACCCCCTCCCAAGGTTGTCCATGACTATCACCGTGCCAACTGGGATGCCTACTGGGAATCCATCACCACCCAGGTCGAAAGCCACCCTCTTACCTATCGCCACCCTGACGACATCGTCCACGCCTCGTCCTTCCTTCAGAAGATAATTACTGCCGCTGTGGAGGCCCATGTTCCTACTAAAACCATCCACCCGCACCATCCCACTCTCCCTCTGCGGGCTGTCCTCCTCCTCCATGAATCCCGCCGCCTCTATCGCTCCTTCCTGCGCACTCGTGACAGGGACACACTCCAACGTCACCAGCAAATAAAGCGACACGTACGGAACCTTATTACAGCAACAAAACGCCGAGACTGGCGCCAGCCCTGCACACAACGCCACCCTCCTTTTCAACTCCTCCAAGTACTGGTCCGCCTTCCATCGCCTTACTGGTTCCCTTTCCGCTCTCCACTAACCCCTTCTCCATAACGGTCGCCCCATTCCTGACAACCTCACTAAGGCCAATCACTTCGCTTCCCACCTTTCTGAGGTCTTCTCAATCACGGATGATCCCCACTTTGACTATTCTTTTTTCCCCGTGCAGATACCTAGGTCGCTCCACTTGCTCCTAGTCCCCAGTACTTGGGGCAGTTGCCTCCCTCTGACATAAACACAAGCACAAGACATTAAACTTATCCTCCAGCCCAAACGCAACATGGCCCCTGGTCACGACTGTGTCACCTACCGCCACCTTCAAGAAAGCCCCTATTCCTTCCTGACTGTCCTCGCCCATCTCTGTAACTTCATCCTCTCTACCAGTTTCTACCCTGACCTGTGGAAGACCTCCCACATCCTCTTATTCCTCAAACCCAACTAACCCCCTTCTGCCGACTCTTCCTATCATCCCATCTGCCTTACCTCCATCTACAGTAAGGTCTTCGAATCCATCCTCTCCCACCATATCCATCAGCACCTTACTCAACACTACCTCCCCACACCTTACCCAGTGTGGCATCCGACCCTTCTTCTCCGCTGAAGATCAACTCCTTAACCTCGTTCACCTTCTGTATTCGCCTACCTTCCCCCACACAGCTTCTGTATGAACTCATCCCCTTCCCCCACCTCCTCCTGTTCCTCCAACATCTCCGCATCCTTTACATTGTTCGCAGGCTTGATCCCCCCCACTCTCTGGTTTCTTTCTTCATCTCCACACCCCACCCGTTGCTGCGCCTCTATCGCTGTATCCCTCCCTCTCTCCACCTCCATACCCTCCATCTCCTTCATCAGGGCAATTGCCAGTGCCTCCACCTCCCGGATGATGAACTTCGCCATGATATCTGCCATTCCTTCCAAATATAACCTGTCCTTGTTCCCCCCCTCCCGCTCCCCAGGGCCCCCTTTTTCCCCTCTCCTCCTTCCCCCAGAGTGGATTTTCCTCCTTCCCCCCCTGAGACCCTGCACCCCATCCTTGCATCTTTCCTTCCCACATCCCTCCCTACCTAGCCCTCTTCGGCGCGCTCCCCGCCCATCTCCCCTCCTCTGTTCCCCTCCCTCCCTCCCTTCTTCCGGTCTCCCTCATCTCCTTGCACCTGGCACATCCCCATTTTGATCATCGTCTGTGTGCCACGGCAGTGTTGTGTTTAGTGCTGTTTCTCCTGTGCGTCGAGAGTTGTGATTTTAATTATGTGCTGGCCTTGTACTTAGTGTCACTGTCAGTGTTTGTTATGTGCTACACCATCTGTCGATACTTTTATGCTCCGGTCATACTGTGCCTTGTGTTCTTTTAATTGTCCCAGTGTGTGGTTTTTTTGTGTGCTCCCCTTTTTACAGTTTTTATTTCCATTTTACAGTCGCCCCTTTTTTTGTCTATTGTCTTCCATGATGTTCCCCCCATTTTTATATCTATGTTCACGATGTTTTCTCCTTTCTATATATTTAAATGTCTTCTATTGTTTGTTCTATGTCTTTCGGCTGAAGAGCAGCGCATATGCTGCTGCCAGCCCGCCCCGATGGGAAATTGAAATACAGTAAAGGAAAAAGAATAGTTTACGATAGATCTAGAGGGTTGGATTCCCTCCTTCATTGACACAGGATTGCAGAGCCTGGGCTACCCTCAGGTTGTAATCTACGTCTTCGAACCGCTCGTTGCTATTGCTGTTACGTTTGGTGTCTGTCTGTCTGTTGCCTGCTGCTGCTGTTGCTGTCTGTCCATCCGCCTGCCTGCCTGCCTACCTGCCTGCTCGCCGTCCATCGTCGTCACTGCTGCCTGCTGTCCATCCATCTGTTCGTCGACGTCCATCGCTGCTGCTGCTTGCTATCTGTATGTCGCCGTTCGACCACCATTGTCCATCGCCGCAGCTGCCTGCTGTCCGTCCGTCTCCGTCCAACCCTCATCGTCCATCGCCACCGCCACCTGCTGTCTGGCCGTCCGTCGCCATTTGTCCACTACCACCTCCACTGTCATCTACACCTCCCCTTCCCCCTCTTCCACAGTCACTTCCTGGAGTGCCGCCTGTGGCCTTCCTCCTTACACCTCACCTCCCCTTCCCCCACTTACCCATTCCCCTATCTCCTTCCCTGCTGTATACCCCCACCTCTACACCCTTCCCCCAGCCTCCACACCCTCAACAGCTCCCACTACTACCCACACCCTGACATACACCTCTGTTGCCACCTCTGCTGCCGCCCCTCAGGTGGTCGGCTTCCCCTCTCTCACCCACCCCGTCACTTCATCTGCATCCCCCACATGCATCACGTCTCGCCGAGCCAACATCGCCACCACTGAACCGGCTGCTTCTCCCGGCACCTTCACTACACCACAGGGATCTGCCACCTGCCACCTCCCTCTCCTCCCCGTCCCTCTCCCACCTCCAAGCCTCCAGTCTCCAAAAAACCCTAAAAGCGCGTCATTACTGACTCTGCTCCCACCACTTCACACAAAAAGTCAATACCACCTCCCTCTCCTCCTGTCGTCTCCATGGACACCACCCCTCCTCCAGCCACCCATACCCCGCCCTCCACCCTCCACACCTTTGTCCTGTCATCTCTTGATCCTAAGTTCCTCAATGCTCATACCCTCACCATAGAGATACGAAAGTACTTACCTGATGCTCCCATCTCCCAACTCATTCCCCGCAGGGACTCAGTCCTTATCAAGTCTCCATCCCCATCGTTTCACACAGACCTCCTTCATAAACTCCCATGAGTTATATTTGGCCCCCACGCCTCTCTGACACCCTTCCTTTCCGCTTCCACTCCTCATCAGCCCCAGCCTCCCCATCGCACTCCCACCTACACCGCTGTGATCACCAAGCTCAGCCCGGTGATCACAGAGGATGAAGTGTTGGCAGAACTGAACTCCCACCCGGACTTTGAAATCCACTCTGCCCGCCGCATCCACAATGCCTCTGGTCCCACCTACGTCATGCCGGTTTTCTCTGAGTCTGCCCCCTCCATTGACCATCTGCTCACCCAGGGTGCCCTGATATACCACCGTCGCCACCCTGTTGAATCCTCCAAACCCCCCCCCCCCCTCAATCCTACCGTTGCCAATGGTGCCTGATGTACAATGACCACCTGACTCCCATCTGGAAAAACCCCACACCTGTCCCCATTGCAAGGCCTCCCACTTTCTTAAGAACTGCCCAAACCTTGCTGTTCCTCCTTCCTGTAACACATGCAATGGGCCCCATCCCACCTACTCCCACAAGTGTAATGCCAAACTCACTCCAGCCACCCCTGAGCTTACAATCCCTGTCCATCCTGTTGATCCCCCTGTGCACCCCAAGGATTTCCTCCATCCACCCCCTACGGCCGTGGACATCATCCGGTTCCTTACCACTGTACTCCAAATCATTCACCCTTTTCAGTGCCCCCACACCTTCCAACAAATCTCCCTTGCCGCTCGCCCCGTCTTCCACCTGAACACATTTGCCACTTACTCCCACAAACAAGCCCACTTCACCTTGACCCACCTCGACACCCTAGCTTAAGCCTCTTCCCTTCCCTCTCTCTCCCCCCCCCCCTCTTCCCGCCATGGCACAGCATGACTATCACATCCGCTTCCAGAACATTCGCTCCTTCTGCTCCAACAAATACCTACTCATGCACACCATCTCCCACCACCATGTCGACACCTTCCTCTTGAACGAAACCATTCTCCAGCCCCACCATTCTATCCACACCTCTCCCTATATCCTCCACCACACTGACGCTCCTGGTTCTTGTGCGCAGGGTGGAGTTGTGATTGGCCACCTGAAGCATATCCCCATCCGGCCACAAACTCTCCTCAATGACCCCACTGAACACCTTATCCTCACCGCCTTCTTCCCCTCCTTCACCATTAACTGTGCGACCATCTATGTCCACTCCACTGTTCCTCTTCATTATGACTTCATCTTGCACATAGACCGCACCTTCTTCACCTATGTGATTGCCGCTGATCTCAACATCCATAGCCGCAATCCTGCTGCCCTTTGGCAGTGGCATCAGTTCCTCTCCACGATCCAAGGTGACCTTGTTTCCTTTCCCCAAGACACCCGACCCAAAAGTGACACCACCCCACATGTTGTCATTGCCTCTGCCAACGTCCTGGGGTGTATCGCCGTCACCATCCTTGACCCCACAGGTAGCGATCACCTACCTGTCCTCCTCACCATAACGTCTGCTCACCGCCACCCTCCGGCTCCCCACCCTGCACCCCCTCCCAAGGTCGTCCATGACTACCACCGTGCCAACTGGGATGCCTACTGGGAATCCATCACCACCCAGGTCGAAAGCCACCCTCTTTCCTATCGCCACCCTGACGACATCATCCACGCCTCGTCCTTCCTTCAGAAGGTAACTACAGACATCATGGAGGCACATGTTCCTACTAAAACCATCCACCCCCACCCTCCCAATCTCTCTCCGCGGGCTGTCGTCCTCCTCCTTCATGAATCCCGCCGCCTCTATCGCTCCTTCCTGCGCACTTGTGACAGGGATACACTCCAACGCCACTGGCAAATACAGTGACACGTACGGAACCTTATTACAGCAACGAAACGCCGAGACTGGCGCCAGACCTGCACATGACTCAACGCCACCCTCCCTATCAACTCCTCCAAGTACTGGTCCGCCTTCCATCACCTCTCCCCACTAACCCCTTCTCTGTAACGATCGCCCCATTCCTGACAACCTCAATAAGGCCAACCACTTCGCTTCTCACCTTCCTGAGGTCTTCTCAATCACAGATGATCCCCACTTTGACTATTCTTTTTTCCCCGTGCAGATACCTAGGTCGCTCCACTTGCTCCTAGTCTCCAGTACTTGGAGCAGTTGCCCCCCTCCGACATAAACACTCCCATCACAGCAAAAGACATAACTTATCCTCCAGCCCAAACGCAACATGGCCCCTGGTCACGACTGTGTCACCTACTGCCACCTTCGAGAAAGCCCCTATTCCTTCCTGACTGTCCTCGCCCATCTCTATAACGTCATCCTCTCTACCAGCTTCTACCCTGACCTGTGGAAGACCTCCCGTGTCCTCTTATTCCTCAAACCCAACTAACCGCCTTCTGCCGACTCTTCCTATCATCCCATCTGCCTCACCTCCATCCAGCTCAACTCCCGTCGCCCCGCCATTTTTGTTTCCCTTTACCTCCAAAATGCCTATGACCGTTTGTGGCATCTCAGTCTCCTCTTTAAACTCCAAACCTACGCCCTGCCTATCAATTTTGTCCGTCTAGCCACTTCCTTCCTCTCACAACGTCCTTCCTATGTCACCCTCCACAACACCAACTCCCGTATATCTTATCCCATAGCTGGCGTCCCCCAGGGCTCTGTCCTCTCCCCTCTACTTTATCTCTTGTATACAGCTGATATGCCCAAGCCACCCCACCTGTACACCTTCTCCAGTATGCTGATGACACCGCCTTCCTGGCTCTCTATCCTACCCTTCAATGGTCCCAACGTACCCTCCAAACCCACCTTAACCAGTTCACACTTGGTGTAACCAGTGGTTCCTCCATCTCAACCCCTCCAAAACCCAGGAAATCATCATAGGCCGCACCATCTGCTCCTTTTGTCTCCATGATTTCTACCTCACCCTTTACAGTCGTCCCATCCAGCTCACCCCCACCCTGACATACCTTGGCCTCACCCTCGACCGTCACCTCACCTGGACCCCCACCTCCAGACCATCCAGCAGAAAGCCCATTCCCGCCTCCGCCTCCTGAAACTCCTGTCTGGCGGGACATGGGGACTGCATCTTTCTACCATCCTCCACACCTACAAATCCCTCATCTGTCCTATCCTCTGTTATGCCAGCGTTGCCTGGATCTCCACACCCACCCGCTCTTACAAGGCCCTCCAAATCTTCGAACGCCATGCGCTCCGCCTTACCCTCCATATTCACCTACCTTCCCTCACACGGCTTCTGTATGAACTCATCCCCTTCCCCCACTTCCCCCACCTCCTCCTGTTCATCCAACATCTCCACATCCTTTACATCGTCCGCAGGTTTGACCCCCCCACCCTCTGGTTTCTTCCTTCCAACTATAATGTGGCCTTGTTCCCCCCCCCCCTGCTCCCCGGGGCCCCCTTTTTCCCCTCCCCTCCTTCCCCCAGAGTGGATTTTCCTCCTTCCCCCCCTGAGACCCTGCACTCCATCCTTGCATCTTTCCTTCCCACATCCCTCCTCACCTGGCCCTCTTTGGCGCGTTCTCCGCTCATCTCCCCCCCTCTCTTCCCCTCCCTCCCTCCCTTCTTCCGGTCTCCCTTATCTCCTTGCACCTGGCAGATCCTCCGTTTTGATCATCATCAGTGTTCCACGTCAGTATTGCATTTAGTGCAGTTTCTCTTGTGCGTCGAGAGGTGTGATTTTAATTATGTGATGGCATTGTACTTAGTGTCACTGTCAGTGTTTGTTATGTGCTAAGCCATCTGTTGATACTTTTATGCTCTGGTAGTAGTGTGCCATGTGTTCTTTTAACTGTCCCAGTGTGTGGTTTTTTGTGTGCACCCCTTTTTTTACGGTTTTTATCTCCATTTTACAGTCGCCCCTTTTTTTGTCTATTGTCTTCCATGATGTTCCCCCCTTTTTTATATCTATGTTCGTCATGTTTTCTCTTTAGTATATTTTTAAATGTCTTCTATTGTTTGTTCTATGTCTTTCGGCTGAAGTGCAGCGCATATGCTGCTGCCAGCCTGCCCCGATGGTGAATTGAAATACAATAAAGGAAAAAAACAGAAGAAATACTTTATGACAGTCAGTTTTAGCCCTGACGACGACCTTGGAGGTAGTGGTCAAAAGCTTGGAGTTTTGTCCTGAATTGACGCGGCATGTATGCCAACAGATTTTTATTCAAGAAGTACGTCACGAAAGACTTTGTAGACATTGCATAATCTATCGTGGTAGAACTAGAATGTGGAACACTGGTATCCATGGTAACAATATTTCTAAGATAGAATGAAATTAATACATCTACAAGTTTCATATTAGCTTTGTTGTTGGACTTTGCATCAAAGTTAAGGTCTCCAAGTATAGTAAGTCATTTGGTCTAGTTTACCTAATTATGGTATTGAAGCTGTTGAGAAAATGAATTACATTTGCACAAGATAGTCTGTATATTCTTATTACTTTACATGTTACTACATTGACTCCATGCTCTTTTAGTTAAATTGCAATACCACTTAATTCTAATATCCACTCTTCACTATATTTCTCAATAAATGTAAGTTTTTTAGACTGAATATTTCTCTCACGAAGATTGCCACACCTCCACCCTTATGCAGTTTTCTACAATAACTGTTTCCCAGTACATAAGCATCTACTTTATAATAGTTAATTTCATTAACTAGACCATATTCAGTTAATACTAACAACTGTGGCAAATGCTCATTTACAAATACCTGAAGTATATTGAATTTCTGTCTAAGGTACTGCACATTCAGATGTATCATGCTAAGTGATACCTGGGTTTCTTCTCAGTTTATTCGTCTGTGGAGGTTGTAGCGTTCTGTGAGACCAGAACCAAAATTGTCTTTGCGGTTGTACTTATCTTCTACGTGTGTGATTACACTGAGTGCCCATGGTTTACATACCGGTATATATACTTTGCCTGGTTGATCACTGCTGTAATGGTTCTTTTCTCCTAAACAGCTCAGTATTAATACCTAGTACTATTCGTTCCTTCTTGTTGGTGAATGGGGCACAGAGAACTTTTATTTCATCCACTATCCTTAATTTTCTTTTCCTTTTCATGTCTAGTCCATGCTGGGTGTGTTCATCTCTGCTCATTTTGCTGACAATTAATAAATTTTACCTTGCTGAATTTTTTACCTAATTTTTGTAACACTGAACTTTAATTCCCTATTTCTCTATTAATGCAAGAACACTCTAGAATGTAATATAGTACTGGCACATTTTTTACGGTAACATTGGTGTGGGGTAATTGTGCAATAACTTTCTGTAACTTCTCAGTGCTGACTTGCTTTCGTTTCTGTATACATCATTGGCGCCACCTATACTCACAATGCAGTCGTCTTTGTTATGTTCGTTTGTTTCTATACTTAAGTTTTTTACCACAGAATTTAATGTATCTCTAGGTTTGGGCTTATCAAACACCGAATAATCTAAGTTCATATTTTCACGAAAGAAACAGAGATGCTTTTTCCATGGCTATCAGTGTAAATTTGGCGTATAATTCCTTTGTCTTGAGGTGTGTGGAATTTCCCAATTATATGATCTAGCAGCTATCGTAGCAACTTGTTTAAATAATCTACGACTAACTTTAAATAGATTTTCTAAATAGATCCAGACACACATCTATTAATCAACTTGCATACCATCTATATCCAATGGCTAACATTCTACTACCATTCTATTAGACAACAAATGAAGCCACATTCACACATACAACTAAAGTGGTGTCTCCGCTCGTGGTAAATTGCAAAGACACGACAGTTGCATGTGTTAACATATAGTTTTCGTTGGCGTCACTTTTTGCTGTGTAATTGAATTCGACTATGCTTAGTGGCACAACAAGCATTACCCCAACAATGAATAGCATCATTCACTTTCTCACTAACGGTTTTTTGTGGTATTGGTATTAAAATGTTGTTGGCGAAAGCTCATTGATTCCAATTTTCTGAAATGCATAATGCTAGCTGATGACTAAGTTCACAACTGTTCTCGAACGATGTGCAACAAACTATCTGAAAAAATTTGCTTACGAAGGAAAAACAACGAAAATTATGTTGCCAGAATATTATTATTACACAGGCATAAGTAAAATCACTTGCCCTACACATGTTATAAGGAAAGTGAAGCATCTCGCAACTAAAATGGGCACGAGAAAAACATTTCTGAACTCACCCGGAATACGTGAACTGTGCCATTGCGTAGTGGCTACCACAAATATTCTTAACAGTTCTAGAAATTACATCGCGTGAATAGGATTGGAAAATATTTTTTAATTAACCTATCTGTTGTACGAATAGAGGTTAGTTCATCTACGATCAACTTAGAAAGCACTTCTTGTAGGGCAACGATGATTTCAGATAGCAGCAACATTCCATTATTTTTGTAGCGGAGCTGCTAGACATATTAATTGTGTAGGCTAACGCCTAATTTATGAGTGTTGGGAGTTATATACAATTAATATCATCGTTATCCATTTTTTAACGGACTAGCAGCCGTTGAGTTATATCAGTGAGTATTTTTTACAGACAGATTTAATAATCTTGTAGGGCAATGATGATTTCAGACAGCAGCAACATTCCATTATTTTTGTAGCGGAGCTGCTAGACATATTAATTGTGTAGGCTAACGCCTAATTTACGAGTGTTGGGAGTTATATACAATTAATATCATCGTTATCCGTTTTTTAACGGACTAGCAGCCGTTGAGTTATATCAGTGAGTATTTTTTACAGACAGATTTACTAAATACTTGTTGTAGTTAAGTGTTCTTAGTTTCAGTGGTATTTGTCTTGTGGCCTCATCTAATGTCTTACAAAATACTGCCGTAAGGCATTTTATATATTTTTCCTGTCAGGATTTGCTTGCTCTCTGAGTATTACTTAAGTGATATGTGACACTTTCATTATTTTCATCGGATGGGTGTCTATGTCACTTTATGTGTCTTGTGTGCAGCATAATTATATCAGAATATAACAAATAAAAAGGTCATTCGTTGTACAGAACGTGTTGCTAGGATGGCCCCACCCGTAATTTTAATTGCATAGGCCATCAATGTTGCCGTAGCGTTCTTCCAGTCGTTGTTGGCTTTCTTAGGCTTGGAGTCGCAACTTATGACTCAAATAGTTCAGCAATTAGCACAACGAGACCGACTGCACCCCATTTCAGTCCACCCTCCAAGGAACCTGGGCATAGCAGTGAGACACGGAGACCACTGAGCTATGGAGGTGGTCAATGGAAACGTAAACATCGTACTCTACCCAAAGGCAGCCAGAGTGGTAAAATGTTATCATTTATGTCATTTAGCATTATATTGTGGTCCAATATGTAAAAACTATTGGTAAACTCGTTTTACCACTTTACCGTTGCCCAAAAAATCATTGTTTGTCCCCAGAAACATTAAGTTGTTCTGAGACCTCTCCATGAAGGTTTTTCATTACTTTGGAAAAAGGTGAGAGTAATGAAGTCGACCTTTATTTTTCTTGAACACCATTTTCTGTAAAGAGCCATTACTTTAGTACATTTTAAGAAACATGATTTTATGTCATATTAACCTAAGCAGCAATATTTGGCTCTTTCACCCAGACTTTCTTGCAAACTGAGAATGATTTGCAAAAAAATGAAAATTAGTAGTGTGCTAGTCTGAGTACTGCAGTTAATACCTGCAGCTTCCTTGCTGGATGCTGGATAGACTGCTCATTAGACAGGCATAGAAAAGTAGTTTCCTCAGCTTCTGTCTGGCAATAGACTAATAATTGGTTTCAGCTGACTCAGGTATTCCAAACGAGAAACAGCTGACACACTTTGTGCCCACGTGTTGTTGTTCTAGTTTCATTCTTCTGTGTGAATATTTATAATAGGCATACTTCAGAAGCAGTATTGTCTTTTCATTCTGAATTCTCTCCAGATATTCACTTTTAATTGTCTTTGTATACTAGCTCTTCTGAAGTAAGCCTGGAAAGCCCGCCCGGTTGGCCGTGCGGTCTAACGCACAGCTTTCTGGGCGGGAAGGAGCACCTAGTCCCTGGCACGAATCCGCACGGTGGATTTGTGTCGAGGTCCGGTCAACCGGCCAGTCTGTGGATGGTTTTCAGGCGGTTTTCCATCTGCCTCGGCAAATGCGGGCTGGTTCCCCTTATTCCACCTCAGTTACACTATGTCGGTGATTGCTGCACAAACAAGTTGTCCATTTATGGGTACACCACCATTACTCTACCACGCTGGTAGAGTAGGGGTTACACTCGTCTGGTGTGAGACGTTCCCTGGGGGGGGGGGGGGGGGGGGGGGGGGGTCCACCGGGTGCCGAACCGCACAGTAACCCTGAATTCGGTGTGGGGTGGCGGAGGGGTGAAGTGGACTGTAGTAGTCATCGTGGGGTTGTGGACCACTGCGGCTGTGGCGGGAATAGAGCCTCTCCGTCGTTTCTAGGTCCCCGGTTAACATACAATACACAGATACAATACAAGCCAGGAAAAGCTCCTCTGCTGGGTATATGGTTGTGCTCAGCATATTTGAGAATACTTGACACACCTTAGGGTGTAGCATCGCCAGTCACTTTAGTCTTGATGTGCTGGAACAGCACATAGGAGTGAGGAAGTTTAGAGTTGATGGGGTACTACAGAGGAGTGAGTCAGAATGCATAGACAGGGGCTTCTGTGGGTGTTAGTGAGGACAGAGAGTGTGTGTGTGTGTGTGTGTGTGTGTGTGTGTGTGTGTGTGTGTGTGTGTGTGTGAGATGGCAATCATCAAGAAAACTCTGTCCAAGAAAGGTAGATATACCACAGGAAGAGAAAGAGTGAAGTGATACTAAAAACCACTAAAGAAAGAGCCAAGGGTAAATATGAAGCTACTAAGAACTGTGGGAAGATGAGAGATGTAAATAAGAGAAGGGATTCAGAATGAGAAAAGGACTAGCGCGGCAAAAGGACTAGTGGAGACTACCATCATTGTGTTGCGACATGATATAAGATTTTAGACTGATAATTAATGCCAAGAGAATTAGTATTGTAGGAGACATGGAAGGTAGTATGTTGGAACATGGATTTTGTCATATTTGTTTGAGTGTTTGACGTTATACTGAGCAAAATGACCTTTACTGGGATGGTTGACCTAGTTCTACTCATAATGCATTAGTCACTCATATGAGTGTCCAGTTGGTTCATGCTAACTTCAAAGCTGTACAATGGTAGCAATAAAGTTTGTAGTACATGGAGAATGGACACATCATTATGTGGGAAGTAGAGTATTACTTTGAGAAGTGTGGGGAAAGTTTTGGGGAATATAGGACCTACTCATTTAATCAAAGCCACGGTAAGTGCTTTACAGATATTTCAGTTTGAATTGATAGAGTGTGATAAAATTGAAAGGTCTTTGTGAATGGATAGTGTGTGTTTGTGTGTGGCAGTAATGGGAATGTTTAGGGAGTGAAAGAGATTTGTATTTTTGGGCTGGATGTGAAGGAAAGTGACTGTAAGTGAATATTGTGAAAATACCATCATCATATTGTTAATATGGTTATAAAAGTTGAAGATCACAAAAGGGAGCAGTGATTGAGAAGAGAGAGATACAGGGTTGTAGACTTTCTCTGATGCTATTCAGTCTGTGCTTTGAGTGGTAAAAATAGGAAACCAAGGAGAATGTTGGAAAGGGAAATTAAGTTGAGGGAGAAGAAATAACTTTGTAGTTTGCTAATCAGATTATAATTCTGTCAGAGATGGCAAAGGACTTGGAAGAGCATTTGATCAGAATGGATAGTGTGTTATGAGATGAATACAAAAAAGAGGGGTAGTGGAATGTAGTAAAATTAGATCAAGTGATGCTGACAGAATTAGATTAGGAAATGAGACACTAAACGTAGTTGACGAGTTGTGCTGTTTGGGCAGAAAAATAATGGAGAATAGCCAAACAAGAGAGGGTATAAAACGTACACTGACAATAACAAGAAGAATTGTATGAAAAAAGAGAAATTTTTTAACATTATATATAAATTTAAGTGTTAAAAATCCCTTTCTGACCATATTTTTATGAAGTGTTACATTGTATGGAAACAGATGTGAAATGTGGGTGATGAACAGTTTGGAAAAGCAGAAAGTAGAAGCTTTTGAAATGTGGTGCTACAGAAGAACGTTGAAAATCGGATGGTAGATTGAATAACTGATGAGGAGGTACTGAATTGAAATGGGGAAGAAGAAATATGTGACAGAACTCTACTAAAATGAGTAATAAATTGTTAAGATACATCCTGAGGCATCAAGAATACTCAGTGTGGTAATGGAAGGAATTATGGAGGTAGAAATTGCAGAGGGAGACCCTGGTTTCACTATGGTAAGTCGGTTAAAACTGATGTAGTTTGCAGTAGTTATTCAGAGATTAAGAGGCTTGTGCAAGACAGACTACAATGAGAGCTCCATCAAACCAGTCTTGGGATTGAAGACCACAACAACAACAATAACACACCAACATACTGTTAAATGATTAATGGAAAATCTCATATAAGATGTGAAACAAATACTAACAAAGAGATAGAGGGGCTGGCCAGTACTTACCTCAGCTCAGTACAGCCGATAGATACACATAAAACAGAACTGAAAATTTACATTCCTAGCTTTCGGAACTTTGTTCCTTCATCAGGGAGGAGAGAGGGGGAAAAAGGGAAGAAGGGAAAGTGGATTCAGTTACTCACAACCCAGGTTATGAAGCAACAGGGAAAGGTAAACAGGGAGGGTAGCAAGGATGGAGGCATGGTTGTCAGAGGGAAGCTTCCCTCTGACAACCATACCTCCATCCTTGCTACCCTCCCTGTTTACCTTTCCCTGTTGCTTCATAACCTGGGTTGTGAGTAACTGAATCCACTTTCCCTTCTTCCCTTTTTTCCCCTCTCTCCTCCCTGATGAAGGAACAAAGTTCCGAAAGCTAGGAATGTAAATTTTCAGTTCTGTTTTATGTGTATCTATCGGCTGTACTGAGCTGAGGTAAACACACTGTTAATAAGTTTTGAAGACTTTTGTCAAACAACAACTCCAGACAATACTTGATTTTTGTAAGAGCTGAGTTTCATTTTATGTTCAGTTCTCCCCTCTTACTGTAAAAGGAGAACATTGGACTATAGTGTAGAAATGATCAGAGACAGTTTAAAATTCATAAAGACAAGCAACGCAGAACATTTTATATTAATTAAGGAGTGATTACCTTCTTCATTTTATTTTAGTGACAAAATTTTTCAAGAAAATAGTTTCCTTTCTACTGCCATCATATCATCTAGATCTAAATCCTATTTTTTGAGAAAATAGTATTCTTTCTACTGTCATTATATCATCTAGATCTAAATCCTATAGAATTGTTCAGAAACCTTGGAAAGAATGGGATTTGTAGTCATAATACATCAGGCATCTCACTTTCTAACCTGAAAAATAATGGGTGATGCTTTTGCTGCTAATAAATTAACATCATGTGCCACCTAGCCTTTCAATGTAATACAACTCTGGTGACATGTGCATCAGTTTCATAGCTTTATTTTCAATCAGCTTTTGAGTTGGTGTCACAGAGCTGAGTAGATCACCTTTGAGATCTCTCCACTAGAGAAAAATTCATTGTGGGTTTTCATGTGACTGCTGGTCAAATCATGCAAGATCCTCATTTGTGGAGCACTTTGATGTTGGACTGCATGGGAACACTGGGCAGGCATACTCCTCTTCAGGCTTCTGGTTGACCATGTCTGACCCCAGAAGGGAGGATCAACATGTTGAGCAACAAGCATATCATGACCCCGTCACATCTCCATTTGCCATACAGGAAGAAATTATGAACTCCCTGCAACATTATGAGCCATCCCACACCATTGGTCAGAGGCTAGCACCTTTCTATATGTAGGCTGCTGTGAACACTACTACATAAACTGCTCCACTTGGAGTGGTGCCATCACTGGGAAACATTGGCTGGTAATTGAGGGCATCCCACTGTGTTTAGCAACAAATTTCAGTTGTGCACTACCCCGAATGACCATAGTCGGTGAGTGTGGCAGTGATCAGGGAGAGGCCCAATCCAAAGTTTTCGAGAGGCACAGCCTTGTTATTCCTGGAATCATGGTGTGGGAGCTGTCATATATGACTTCCAGCCATGGCTGGAAGTGATTGAGGGAACTCCAATGGTACAGTGGTTCATCACAGACATCCTGCACCCTCATGTGTTACCTATCAAATGACAGTATTGTGGTGCCAGTTTTCAACAGGATAATGCTCATCCACACACTGTGAGGGTGTCTATGAACTTTTTACATGATGCTGACGTACTCCTGTGCCCAGGGAGTTCCCCTGATCTGTCAATGGTAGAACTAGTGTTGGACCAGTTCAGACATCAACTCCATCCTACTGCCAGTATCCAGGATATCAAGCACTAGTTACAACAGATGTGAGCTAATTTCTTTCAGGAGAAATCCAGGCCAAAGGGAGAGCAACTTCACACTTATAAGCAGGCTCATATTGCCAGGTTCTTTGTAAATTTGACTCAATTTTGTAATAGCTGAAATAACACCATGTACCATCTCAACCTGTAAATTTTCATTTTTTTCTTCTCTACTTCTGGGTGCTTCACTTTTTTTTTTTTTTTTTTTTGTCAGAAGTGAATTTACAACAAATTTCGCTGAGAAATAAATATGCTGAGAGGCAGTAGGTGGTATGCTTAATTGGCTCTGAGCACTATGGGACGCATTATCTGAGGTCATCAGCCCCCTAGACTTAGAACTACTTAAACCTAACTAACCTAAAGACAGCACACATATCCATGCCCGAGGCAGGATTCGAACCTGCGACTGTAGCAGCAGCGCGGTTCCGGACAGTATGCTTAATTCTTTGAACAGTTTTCTGCAGGACATTATGGAATTTACACCACAAATAATTTGTCATTATCTCACTTTTAAACTTGATAAACCTTAGTTTGATTTCAGAATTTACTCCAAAATATGATATAGTATGGCAATTTGTAATGACAGTGAGCGATATATGCCAGAATATTTATTTTTATGTTACCAATGTCTGACATCTGCTTTGCAGATGATGATTCTCTTGATAATTTCAGTAGTTCTATGCCGTTTGCCTCCTAGGTGGGTTTATTGTTGAACGGTAACCCCCCAAAATTTAATGGTTTGAACCTCTTCTATCTTAATGGTCTCATGTTTGATATATATGCTACATGGAGCTCTCTTATAAGTTTGGAAATGTTTCAAAATTTAATGAGAGTCGACTACAAACTGTTTATAAATGTTATTAAGTATTTCATTCACAGTTCTTCCTAAAGCATCACTTTACTTGTTATTTATCACAACATTTGTATCATCTGTCAGCAAAACAAACTTAGTATCTGGCCAATTAATTGATGGAAGAGCATTAGAAATGCCTAAATGTCCCAGTTACACCTGGTAATACAGGAAATGGATTTGCAGTTGCAAAAATGAACCACATTTGGCTTTATGTTGGAATGATAACAATGATAATTTGTGCCAGACTAGGACTTGAACCCTGATTTCCCACTTATGCGAGTGGTCACCTAAATCACTTTGGCTGTTCACCCAAGAGTCACTGCTACCAAGCCCTCTATAAGTCATCCATGTGTCAAACCTGCACTTGTACATTACGTATATTCCCATTCAGGAACAACAGGTTTTTGTGAGTTGAGCATCTGGCATTGGGAAATAAGTATGAAATACCAGTGCCTGTGTTATTAAGAAGTACAATGCAATGTTCCTTCAGACATGCATGCGTGTCCAAAAGGTACAGTGCCTTGTGCTGCTAAATATCACAGGCGCTACTGTTTCATATTTTTTACACCTGCTAATGTTAGTGGCTCACTTATTTCACCGCACTTTTTTGTCACACACGATCTACATCAGGATATTATACGAGTGCAAGTTGACAATCGATGATCTTATAGCTGAAGTCGTGTGCCACAGGTAAGAAATAGACATTTTTGTGTTCATTATACTTTACCCCATGCTTTTCCATTGATTCCATCCCATTCTTGGAGCATGACACTGGAAGGTATGCTTAATATTCATCTACAGCACCCATAACATTTTTATTTGGTCCTAAACATTTTCCAGCTTAAAAGTTCTATATATTAGGCATAGGGGAGGTACACACTCCAGATATACTTTCACTTACCCATCACCATAAATCAGAAAGCTCGAAATGTGGTAAATGGGTCAGATCCTCAGACAATACATACTTAAAAATACCCTGTTTTTCCCATTTCTAAAGATATTTTGTGAACATGTACATTGTTCTCTTCTTCAATACTTTTCAGTCCAGCTGATTTAGAAGACTTGTATACTATTTACCAGTTATTATTTTATTATTAACAACTTAATATATGCGAGGAATACCTTTCACACTCCATAAAACACTGACATATGCTTAAAAAAACTATTTTTATCTTCAAATGTGTAATTTTGTGGCTATATATGCTGATAAAATTCTCACAGTCTCCCAGCCACATTAAGTGGTTTAAGATCCATGAGCATTTGAGCAAGTGCTCTTTCTCGGCCATTATCAAGTGGCAACTCACGTTGTTGCTGCTGCCATTCTTTATAGTGGTGCTACCACCTATGATGTCACTGATATGCAGTCCAGACTCTGTTAGGTAATGTTTTACTGCACATAATTCAACCTTTCAATCTCCAGGTTTCAATCTGTGCCTAAGACTAATATCTTTATTGAGAGTTTTTTAAACTCATGAGGCCTTTGGAAAATGATGCAGGCTTCAGAATGACAGAAATATGTACAATACTGTGTGTATGTGGACAGTTTTATGTTGGACAGACTGTACACACTACTGAACAGCATCATCTGGAATGTGGGAGATGGTTCCGCCTTAGAATCCTGATAAATCAGCTGTTGCAGAACTTGCTCTGGAAAATGGGCACTGAATTGCATTCAGTGGAATGTCTATTACTAAAAGGACGAATGTTTTCTAAACTAGTGTCATAAAAGGAGCAATCAGAATGAAAGTATCTGAAAATATCTCACGAAAAGGAGGTGGTCTGCAGTCAAGCACAGCTTAGGACCCAGTTATTAGAAAGCTGAAATGGGCATGGCACTCGTGTGACTGAAAAAGTACCTTATATAGTGCTGGACTGAGCACTGGGGGCATTACAGATGGTAAGGGCTGCTATATAAGGACAGCATGAGCAAACACGTCAGTCACCACTTTACAATGCCTGAGCGGTGCTTGGACAAAAACTTGTGCATTTTAAACCACATGATGCCACTGTTAGTGTGAGAGAATTTTATTAACTGTTATCTACATCACTTTTGGTTCTGGACCACTGGCTTCTGCAGACTGCTGTGCATGATATTCCATTTCTCACATTGAAAGATATTTTGGTACCTCTCCCTAATAATAGCCACCAAACAAAATTAGTTGGATTGTTTTTAAATGATTCAAATATTGCTGAACAATTTTTGTATGCATTCAGGTAACATAAAACAAATACAGTACATGCAAAATCCAGGATGGAATAAGAATAATGTAATGAAAAGACTAGATTGTTACTCATCAAGGAGATGTTGGGTCGCAGACAGGCACAACAAAAAGACCACTATACATTTTAGCTTTTGGTCAAAAGGCCTTCTTCTGAAGTAGAAAACACACACATACACACGGCCATTATGTCTGGTCACTGTGGCCAGAATAAATCTCACACAAAGCTTTTTCACAGTTAATCTTTTGTTTATTGAATTTAGTGTTCCTGTGAATCTAGAACTGCACAGTGTACAAAATATATGCCAGCATTTCTTAATGTTGTATGCGTTTCCTGACCTTTTGCACACATCGTCTTTAATAAAATACATTATTAAGTTGTACACATTACAAATACAGTCTTAATTGATGCTACGGTTTTATTTTTCTAGATACTTCCTCACTGTACAGAAGTAGTGCTTGACCAAGTAATCTTTCACAATTGATTTGAAGTTGTTTTAGTCCATAATTATTTTTGTGGATTTGGGCAATGTATTATACAGTCTGATACAAGGATGAAGTATGTCTCACTGTAATAGTGCTGTAATTATGTGTTATACATCATTTGTCTGCATTGTGTGGTAGCTGTCTATGGATTAATTTTGATTTGATTTGATTTATTCCGTGTTCCATAGGTTCAACTGTGTTGGATACACAAGGGCGTGGAACAAGTCAGTGTTTTACAAATACAATATGATAATCTTATTGCATATACAGAAATTAGAGTACATAATTATATAAAAATGTATACAGTAAATTCTTTGGGCAGCAATACAGAAAAAGAAAATACATATTTCCTTAGAAATATTAAAACACCACAGAAAACAGATACAGAGCACACACAGATACAGAGCTCAGGTTAAATAACATTCTTAGTGGCATTATGTCAACTTGTATAATATAATATTAAAATATTACAATTTATTTAGTTAGAAATTCATCTAGACTGTAAAAAGCTTTTTCTAGCAGAAATATTTTTAGTGCTTTCTTAAACTTACTCTTGTTATGAATCTCTGTCTTTATTTCGGGAGGAAGAGCATTGAAGAGTTTAGCTCCAGTGTAGTGGACACCCTTTTGTGCCAAGCTCAAATTTCTGAGCTCGCTGTGTATGTCATTCTTCCTCCTTGTGTTATGCTCATGATAATTACTGTTTGGTTGAAATATCTCTATATTTTTAGAAACAAAACACATGAGAGAAAAAATATATTGGCATGTAGTTGTGTATATTTTAAGTTTACGAAAACTATTTCAACAAGAGTCTCTTGGGCGCAATCCACATATAACTCTTAAAGCTCGCTTCTGTGCAATGAACACTTCCCATGCTAGTGGCTGGTTGCCCCAAAAAATAATTCTGTACTCAATGAGAGAATGAAAATAGCCATTGTATGCCACTTTTGCAGTGTTAGGTTCAACACATGTAGTGACAACCCGTAAAGCGTAGGTAGCAGAGCTAAGCCTCTTACAGAGATCAATAATATGTGAAGACCAGTTCATTTTCTTGTCAATGTGCACTCCAAGATATTTTGTTGTTTCCATTCTTACTATTGGTTGATTACCACATGTCACACTTATCTCTCTCTCTTTTTCTGTTTTTGTACAGAATTGAATAAAGCTGGTCATACTGGAATTTAATGAGAGACCATTCACCTTGAACCAATTAACCACATCTGAGAGTATGTGATTAATGAGTTCCTCAAGATTGTTGTCTGTTCTACTGCTCATAAAAATTGTGGTATCATCAGCAAATAATTTAAATTTACACGGCAGGCTTGTACATGATGGTAGATCATTTATAAAAATCACGAATAATAGTGGCCCAAGAATTGAGCCCTGAGGCACTCCACATGTAATGGGACTCCATTCAGGATGTGTTTGATATCATCAAGCATGAGAAATTACTAGATAAGTTTCAGAACTGGGGTATTAGGCGAGTAGCACATAACTGGATTAAATCATACCTCCATGAAAGAAAAGAGCTCATAGACGTAACACATGAAGTAAATGGGACAATCAAAACTCATCAGTCAAATTTATTAGTGGTCAAACATGGAGTTCCCCAAGGTTCCATATTGGGTCCAATTCTGTTCTTACTATATGTAAACGATTTACATATAAACTGTAAAAATAGTGAGCTATATCAATTTGCAGATGACACATGCATCTGAATTACAGTAAGTAGCAAACAAAAACTTTGGAAATGACATTAAGACCATCACAGAGAAGACAGTACAGTACTTTGATGCAAACAGTTTGATAATAAATCTGGAAAAAACTGTTGCTGTGGATGTTTTCACCACTCAGAATGGGGCACCAGCTAATCCTCTTGTAGAAATAAGTGGACAAAAAGTGAAAAAAAAACAGGGAGCACAAAATTTCTCAGTATATCGATTCAACAAAACATAAAATGGTATACACTCTTGGACTATGTGAACAAAAACTGCACAATATATATATATATATATATATATATATATATATATATATATATATATATATATATATATATATATATATATATATATATATATATATATATATATATATATATATATATATATATAGTAACTGATCTCGAAAGAACAGATACCATTGATGACCATGCAGCTTCTCTAGAATAACTGATAATAAATTGAAACCCTCAGCTGACGACAGACATTGTTGATATACCTTGATGGGGACAGCTGAAAATGTGTGCCCCGACCAGGACTCGAACCTGGGTTACTTTCACTGTTCACAACCCCCCAATATTACACAATTATGTGGCCAGTTCACTATTGGTAAATGTTGATAAGCCTCATTAATAGGTTGCAAGTGAACATCAGCATACTACTACAATAGTTTGCTGTTGAACATCTATGAGTAGTAAAAACCTAACCACATAGTTCACAGTTCTTGCAGAATGATACGGTACGTGTGACACTATTTCTCAAATAAATTGAACAGAAATTGTCATTAACTGTTTTAACACACATCCTATTTGTGTTACACTTAATCCACTGTTAAATTGATTTATTGTTAATTTAACCAATCCATAATTCCCATCTGAAACTTGACTCTGGAATAACTGTCTTGAGACCAAAAATTGGTCCATTATATATCCTCACAATAATAGAAACTGAAACTATAGATTGTTCCATGTTTAAGTTACAGAAATTACAATTAAAACTCATTCAAGTAACTGAATACATCGAAAAATTCCTCCTTTTTAACAGTTCCTTCTATCACAAATGTTAGACATAAATATTTGTGTAAATAATGAAATTAACAGACATAATTATACCACCAATACTTTTGACAAACCTGGTAAATTTTTTGGAATTGATTAAGGGCGGGCTTTGCTAATATGTTTTTGAACAGAGGAAATAAATACTTAAAGAAACCTAGTAGTTCTTCTTCCAAATGTTTATAATTAGTGCAGAATTGATATTTGTTTATATGTCAACAATTGAATCTAAGTCACAAAACAATTACTGATTTCACCCTGTAACAAAAAATATTAACTAGGAATGGTCAAAATAAATTAGGAAATTAATTGCAAACACAAAAATAAGTACAAAATTAGACCTGGTGCTATACTTCAGAAGACTGAGGGTCAAACTTTTTCTTTTATGTAAATGCAGATTATACTCATGCATGTTAATGGTAATTAGGCAAAAATGAAAATAAAATGAATTTATGGAGGGAGATGTCAAAACAAGAGAGGAAGTAAAGAGATCCCAGCTTCCTTCATCACACCATCTAACATCATAATGGGTCTTAAAACATAAGTATCAGTACCACCATGACTATCTGGTCTTCCTAAGATACACAAGAAAGAAATTCCTTGAAGAGCGATACTTAGTAATTTAGGCACACCTACTTACCAGCTAGAAAGTTACCTGAAATCCACTCTCAGCAAATACGTGGGGCTGCATGAACACCACATCTACAAATCCACTGTGTTTGCATACCACGTCAGTCAATTGTGGCTCTGGAATACAGATATTGTGGTCAGTTTTGATGTATTTTCCACTTTATGTGACTTCAACTTTCTGGTTCCTTGGAACTAATCACCGAGAGGTTCAACAATTGCTTCACAGAGCTTTTAGTCACATTCTGTTATCTACTTATTTGCTGTTTGATAGAAAATATTATAAGAAAACTGATGGTGTGGCAATGGGTTGTCTGTTATCACAACATGTGGTGGCTACATGAAGTGGAAGAGTTTCCAAGAGTTCCTGGAAATTTAAACTACATTCATCGCAATATAAAATTCATCATCAAACTTAAAAAAGAGGACCAACCATATTTCCTCAACATGTTAGTCAACCATAGAAATATACAACAGTGTCACTCTGACTCTGGAGTTTTTTGTTTGTTACTCTGCATGCACCACTGCACACACACTATGTGATCAAAAGTATCTGGACACCCCCCAAAAACATATGTTTATCATATTATGAATATAATAGAGGGAAACATTCCACGTGGGAAAAATATATCTAAAAAGAAAGATGATGAAACTTACCAAACAAAAGCGCTGGCAGGTCGATAGACACACAAACAAACACAAACATACACACAAAATTCTAGCTTTCGCAACCAATGGTTGCCTCGTCAGGAAAGAGGGAAGGAGAAGGAAAGACAAAAGGATATGGGTTTTAAGGGAGAGGGTAAGGAGTCATTCCAATCCCGGGAGCGGAAAGACTTACCTTAGGGGGAAAAAAGGACAGGTATACACTCGCACACACACACACATATCCATCCACACATACACAGACACAAGCAGACATTTGTAAAGGCAAAGAGTTTGGGCAGAGATGTCAGTCGGGGCGGATGTACAGAGGCAAAGATGAAGTTGAAAGACAGGTGAGGTATGAGCGGCGGCAAATTGAAATTAGAAATTAGCGGAGATTGAGGCCTGGCGGATAGCGAGAAGAAAGGATATGCTGAAGGGCAAGTTCCCATCTCCGGAGTTCTGACAGGTTGGTGTTAGTGGGAAGTATCCAGATAACCCGGACAGTGTAACACTGTGCCAAGATGTGCTGGCCGTGCACCAAGGCATGTTTAGCCACAGGGTGATCCTCATTACCAACAAACACTGTCTGCCTGTGTCCATTCATGCGAATGGACAGTTTGTTGCTGGTCATTCCCACATAGAACGCTTCACAGTGTAGGCAGGTCAGTTGGTAAATCACGTGGGTGCTTTCACACGTGGCTCTGCCTTTGATCGTGTACACCTTCCGGGTTACAGGACTGGAATAGGTGGTGGTGGGAGGGTGCATGGGACAGGTTTTACACCGGGGGCGGTTACAGGGATAGGAGCCAGAGGGTAGGAAAGGTGGTTTGGGGATTTCATAGGGATGAACTAAGAGGTTGCGAAGGTTAGGTGGACGGCGGAAAGACACTCCCCCGGAAACCATCCTTGTAACCATTGATGCCACTTCCTTATACACAAATATTCCGCATGTCCAGGGCCTCGCTGCGATGGAGCACTTCCTTTCACGCCGATCACCTGCCGCCCTACCTAAAACCTCTTTCCTCATTACCTTAGCCAGCTTCATCCTGACCCACAACTTCTTCACTTTTGAAGGCCAGACATACCAACAATTAAAGGGAACAGCCATGGGTACCAGGATGGCCCCCTCGTATGCCAACCTATTCATGGGTCGCTTAGAGGAAGCCTTCCTGGTTACCCAGGCCTGCCAACCCGAAGTTTGGTACAGATTTATTGATGACATTTTCGTGATCTGGACTCACAGTGAAGAAGAACTCCAGAATTTCCTCTCCAACCTTAACTTCTTTGGTTCCATCAGATTCACCTGGTCCTACTCCAAATCCCATGCCACTTTCCTTGACGTTGACCTCCAACTGTCCAATGGCCAGCTTCACACGTCCGTCCACATTAAACCCACCAACAAGCAACAGTACCTCCATTATGACAGCTGCCACCCATTCCACATCAGACGGTCCCTTCCCTACAGCCTGGGTCTTCGTGGCAAACGAATCTGCTCCAGTCCGGAATCCTTGAACCATTACACCAACAACCTGAAAACAGCTTTTGCATCCCGTAACTACCCTCCCGACCTGGTACAGAAGCAAATAACCAGAGCCACATCCTCATCTCCTCAAACCCGGAACCTTCCACAGAAGAACCCCAAAAGTGCCCCACTTGTGACAGGATACTTTCCGGGACTGGATCAGATTCTGAATGTGGCTCTCCAGCAGGGATACGACTTCCTCAAATCCTGCCCTGAAATGAGATCCATCCTTCATGAAATCCTCCCCACTCCACCAAGAGTGTCTTTCCGCCGTCCACCTAACCTTCGCAACCTCTTAGTTCATCCCTATGAAATCCCCAAACCACCTTCCCTACCCTCTGGCTCCTATCCCTGTAACCGCCCCCGGTGTAAAACCTGTCCCATGCACCCTCCCACCACCACCTATTCCAGTCCTGTGACCCGGAAGGTGTACACGATCAAAGGCAGAGCCACGTGTGAAAGCACCCACGTGATTTACCAACTGACCTGCCTACACTGTGAAGCGTTCTATGTGGGAATGACCAGCAACAAACTGTCCATTCGCATGAATGGACACAGGCAGACAGTGTTTGTTGGTAATGAGGATCACCCTGTGGCTAAACATGCCTTGGTGCACGGCCAGCACATCTTGGCACAGTGTTACACTGTCCGGGTTATCTGGATACTTCCCACTAACACCAACCTGTCAGAACTCCGGAGATGGGAACTTGCCCTTCAGCATATCCTTTCTTCTCGCTATCCGCCAGGCCTCAATCTCCGCTAATTTCTAATTTCAATTTGCCGCCGCTCATACCTCACCTGTCTTTCAACTTCATCTTTGCCTCTGTACATCCGCCCCGACTGACATCTCTGCCCAAACTCTTTGCCTTTACAAATGTCTGCTTGTGTCTGTGTATGTGTGGATGGATATGTGTGTGTGTGCGAGTGTATACCTGTCCTTTTTTCCCCCTAAGGTAAGTCTTTCCGCTCCCGGGATTGGAATGACTCCTTACCCTCTCCCTTAAAACCCATATCCTTTTGTCTTTCCTTCTCCTTCCCTCTTTCCTGACGAGGCAACCATTGGTTGCGAAAGCTAGAATTTTGTGTGTATGTTTGTGTTTGTTTGTGTGTCTATCGACCTGCCAGCACTTTTGTTTGGTAAGTTTCATCATCTTTCTTTTTACATATGTTTATCATATTAGGTGCATTGTGTTGCCACATACTGCCAGGTACTCCATATCAGCAACCTCAGTAGTCATTGTGAGACAGCAGAATGGGGCGCTCCGTGGAACTCACGGGTTTCGAACGTCATCAGGTGATTGGGTGTCACTTGTGTCATACGTCTGTACATGAAATTTCCACACTCCTAAACATCCCTAGGTCCACTGTTTCCAGTGTGATAGTGAAATGGAAATGTGAAAGGACATGTATAGCACAAAAGCGTACAGGCCGACCTCATGTGTTGACTGACAGAGACCAGTGACAGTTGAAGAGGATCGTATTGTGTAATAGGCAGACTTCTATCCAGACATTCACACAGGAATTGCAAACTGCATCAGGATCCATTACAAGTACTATGACAGCACAGGTGAGAAAAGTTGCATTTCATGGTCGATCAGCTGCTCATAAGCCACACATCACGCTGGTAAATACCAAATGATGCATCGCTTGGTGTAAGGAGCATAAACATTGAATGATTAAACAGTGGAACAATTTTGTGTGGGGTGATGAATGCTGATACTTCTGCAGTAGTTATGGACAATGGCAATCTGATGGCAGGGTGTGGGTATGGCGAATGTCTGGTGAATGTCATCTTCCCACTGTTGAAGAACAATTCGAGGCAGGCGATTGCATCTTTCAACACGATTGAGCAACTGTTCATAATGCACAGCCTGTGGTGGAGTGGTTATATGACAATAAAATCCCTGTAATGGACTAGCCTGCACAGAGTCCTGAGCTGAATCCTGTAGAACACCTTTTGGATGTTTTGGAGCGCCGACTTCGTGACAGGCCTCACCGACCGACATCGTTACCTCTCCTGAATGCAGCACTCTGTGAAGAATGGGCTACCATTCCCTAAGAAACCGTCCAGCACCTCATTGAACATATGCCTGTGACAGTGGAAGCTGTCATCAAAGCTAATGGTTGGCCAACACCGTATTGAATTCCAGCATTACCAATGGAGGGCACCACTAACTTGTAAGTCATTTTCATCCAGGTGTCCGGATACTTTTGATCACTTAGTGTACACAGTCTGCTGCCACCACTTTAAGTTCAACATTGAGTAAGACCGAGCAGAGGATTTACGTTTGAAGTTATGAGACATTGTCATCTAATTTAACAGAAATATTTTTTGATGGGTCATTGTGAACTGGGAGTACACATTGTGTACCTCTTCTGTCACTTAGCACAAAGTTCATTTATGTGAAAATGGCACACAGGAATGCCATTTTACTAGTGGAAAGTGCTATATGGGAAGCATTGTCAGTAGAACTCAGGTATGAAAGTGACGTAAGTGACTATGGTGATGAAACTGATTCTGAAGCAAAATTGATCAGTCTCCTAAATCTTCAAACAGCAATGAAGAAGTTAGAGTCATCCACAGTAAAAATGGTCATTGTTGAAACACAACTGTCCTTAAAAGAAGAGGCTGGCCAGTTGCCAGTAACATTATAGTGTTTATTCCAAGAGCACAGAAATAATGAATGAATGGATTTATGAACAATTGAAGACAACTCAAAATATTTGTGTAATGTGTATTTCATTAAATGAATAGCTTATTAATTTATTTAAAGTGCAAATAAGGTCTTTAGATCAGAATCACTTTTAAGTTTCCTCATTGAAAAGTTTCCAGAACAATTTTTATTTAGTCTCGAATTTTCAATGTGTTAATACTAATATTGATTGAAAAAGTGCATGAGAGAGGTCAAATGAAATGAGTTTAGTGCATGAGGGTCCAATTTCATTATAAAATATTCTATTTTCAGATAATTGCTCCAGCAAATAATTGAGAGTCACTGTGACCACAGTGCACACCTCATATGACCATTTCAGAGGTGTACACTCCTAGAAGAATGGAGGAATCACTAGGTCACAGTGTATACAGGAAACCAACACACTGATCTCTGTTGTCACACCTCAAGCCATCACCATCTGTCACAGGGAAATTTGGTGATAAAGACTCTAGTTAATAGACTCAAACACTTCCAGACTATGAGATACTTGCCAAAGAATTACAACATCCACATATAGTGTTCCAAAGGAGTGGGTACTCAGACCATCAAACTGAACAGGTGATACATTCAAAATCAAGAATGTGTGGGGCAGAGGTTGTGACTGAGATCAATGAAGAGAACCAAAAATGACTTTCATAACTTATACTGGCCTGATATTGAAAAAGATTGGTAGACTTCTATGGAAACATGGTATCTAGTGTATTTCAGTCTCCTTCGTGATGTACACTTACCAGTTGTTTGACGTTGGACTTAGTTTTGACAAATTTTGAAGTCCATTATCTAATACTGAAATGATACCCTGGAAATTAATGCTAATAGAGATAATACCAAATGAGTAGACCAAAGAAGAAATCCATTTTAAAAATGGTTCATCCCACATTAATTGAACTTTATCATCATTGATTGCTAGTTAACAGTTCACAATTCAAATTTTATACGGGTAAAAGAATGTGCATCTCTTCCATTGCAAATAATAAGGAAGAAGAATCACCTGATCATGGCACACTGTTGTAGTATTGGTAAAAGTTCATAGGGGCATGATGTACAGTGGCAGACACATGAAAGTAACAGTGCACAAAATAAAGTTTATAGTATTGTCACCAGAATTTATAACACCATCCTCTAACTGGAGTTATAAGGTCATTAGCAATTTTAAGTTTAATATTTACTAGTTCACCTGAGATTTTAAGACTGAAACATATTACACAGTTTCAGATTCTCCACAAACACACTTGCTGTGTGTATTAATTTGAGACACAGAATATAACTTTAAGAAACACAGATTTGTGAACATCATGCTCTCAATATGCAGACTTTAACACAAACCA
Organism: Schistocerca piceifrons; assembly: GCF_021461385.2. Taxonomy (NCBI): domain Eukaryota; kingdom Metazoa; phylum Arthropoda; class Insecta; order Orthoptera; family Acrididae; genus Schistocerca; species Schistocerca piceifrons. The sequence goes on along the minus strand of NC_060149.1, from coordinate 39,511,365 downwards.
ACATATACGTAATATCCCGGTGTTGGTCATTTGCAGGCTGTAATGTGATCCAAAATAGAGATGACAGTTGTATGAATTTTGGGTGCAGACTGCAATTTTGGGAGAGGGGTGAGTGTTTAAGGACTAGTGTAAGAACATGATGTGAATTCTGAAACTATGTAACATTTTGAAATTTGGCTTGCATAGATTTCAATATTCTGCACAGATTCTAAGAATTTGCTATTGTTTGGTATATTAAAAAATGTTTCATGTTATTAATTCACAAAAACAAATGGAACATTATTATTACAGGTCATCTGAAATCCCCTACTTATGAGTATAGCATCCATCTTGAAATAAATATTTTATGGTCCGAATTTATTCAAATTCTTAATTGTTGACTGAATTAGATAGTGAGAGGTGCTGTCTGATTCAAAAAAATTATTGGAATAAAAATATATTCTCAAAGTTCAGAATCTCGCAGTCATTAAACCAAAGTAGGTTGGTTGGTTGGTTTGTGGGAGTGGAAAGACCAGACTACGATGGTCATCGGTCCCTAAACCAAAGTAGGCAGCTGGTGGTTAATGAGTGGTAACAATATCTCCTATATGAGATTTTCACTCTGCAGCGGAGTGTGCGCTGATATGAAACTTCCTGGCAGATTAAAACTGTGTGCCCGACACCGCACTTGCCCGCGAAAGGCAAAGGTCCCGAGTTCGAGTCTCGGTCAGGCACACAGTTTTAATCTGCCAGGAAGTTTAATATCTCCTATGCCCTTGGTTTGTTCAAAATGTTTTTCAGTTATGTGCCACTGTCATAATTTTAAATGTCTTTAAGTGTAAATTACTCATGTTTCTGTAAATACAAAGAATTGAAATATAAGTCTAAATGAGAGTTTGCATAAATAACAATTTGACATATTCTCCATCTTTATCCATACTCTGCAAACGCATAGGGTTTGTCCCATCGTACCAGCTATTAGGTTTTCTTCCCATTCCATTTATGTATGGAGCATGGGAAGAATGATTCTTTGAATGCCTCTGTGCATGCTGTAATTATTCTAATCTTGTCCTCACCATCTGTCTTCAAGAGTCTGCCAGTGCAGTTTCATCACCATCTCTGTCACACTTTCCCGTGGGTCAGACAAGCCTGTAACCATTCGCCCTTCTCTGTGTACGTCCAATATCCCCTGTTAATTCTATTTGGTACAGCTTCCACACACTTGAGCAATATTCTAGAATGGGTCACATGAGTGATTTTTAAGTAATCTACTTTGTAAACTGAGTGTGCTTCCCCATAATTCTACTAATAAACTGAAGAATACCATCTGCTTTACCCACAATTGAGCTTATGTGATCATTCCATTTCATGTTCTTACAATGTGTTACATCCAGGTATTTGTATGAGTTGACCAATTCCAACTGTGACTTGATGATTTTATGGTCACAGCATACTATGTATTTTTGTTTTGTGAAGTGCACAATATTACCTATTACATATGCAACTGCACTGGATATATACTGTAAATGTGTAAACACAATTTTAGTTATTCTTGGGAGTAAGAAACATAACAGACAGATTAGATTTCAACTTACTATGTCTCTTCACCTCCAGCCAGTCATTAACAAATAGCTGACTGGATAATTCAATGACCTATAAGAGTCTTCTGCATTTGTTCAGAAACCCTGAAAAAAGTAGTATCCTCACAATACTTTTAAGTTCACCTTAAAATGTGGTACCTAAAATAATTTTTTACCTAACAACTTCACTGGTCATCCTTTTCATGTCATCATTTCACAAAACTTAAAAAAAAAAAAAAAAAAAATTACAACAGCATATCATCATAATAGATAGTACAAAAAGTATTTACAATACTTGATTGTTTCACTCACTGCTAGCACAAATTTTCTCACTGCCTACTGTAGGTCCATGCTGTGAATCCTCCTCTACATATTGATCTGAGTCCATGGACAAGGTGGTGCTCATCATTTGTAAAAATGGAAAAACAAACAAATTTTTAACATTATTCCATTAGGAGTTCTTATATTTCTACCTGTAATAAAGTTGTTTTCTCATCATTTGCATTTGTTCTTCATAATTTGCATTTACAGTTAGCAGTATAATATAACTGCCAACGGCCTTGCCACAGTGGTAACACCGGTTCCTGTCAGATCATCGAAGTTAAGCGCTGTCGGGCTGCGCTAGCACTTTGATGGGTGACCATCCGGTCTGCCGAGCACTGTTGGCAAGCGGGGTGCACACAACCCTTGTGAGGCAAACTGAGGAGCTACTTGATTGAGAAGTAGTGGCTCCGGTCTCGGAAACTGACATATGGCTGGGAGAGCGGTGTGCTGACCACATGGCTCTCCATACCGCATCCAGTGACGCCTATGGGCTGAGGATGACACAGCGGCCTGTCGGTACTGTTGGGCCTTCATGGCCTGTTCGGGAGAAGTTTAGTTTAGTTTTTATAGTATAATATAACCATGAAAATTTATAATCTAATATGTAGGGAAATTACATGAAAATGGAAGCTACTTTATTTACTCAGTTGGTCTCTTCTGAAATATGACCACTCAACCTTTTTGAACATATCAATCGAGTTAGTGAAAGTCATAGCAACTTTTAATTTATGTCAGAAACATGTATTGCAGGCCACTGAAAATGTTTCCCAAATAAAGAAGGTGGAATGTGTATGGCAATAAAGAAACTGCCTTTGGCTTGTTGGATAGATGGAACATACCTCCAAAAAAGAAAAACAATTACATCAGATAGGATATAAAAATTATAGAGTCACTGAAACAAATTTTGCAGCAGCTTATATGCAGCAAGTCATCATACCAATTAATAATTCAGTTAGCCTTTCCAAATTATTCCTTAGAAGATTTCTATTATTACCATTATTTCTCATGGAGAATGTTACTGCATAAAATGTCATACTTTTAAGTAGGATCTCAACAAGTTGCCTCTTAATATTTAGAGGTGTCATTACAACAAAACAGTGCACTCTTGTGCTTTGTCATTCTTTACCAATTGTCAGTGCCAGTTATTTCATTTATTTCTCTACTTATGTACCTGTTGACTGAAGAAGTGTATTCAGAAAAGAAATTTCTACAAAGCCAGGGTCCCTCCACATCACTGTTTCACATATATCTCACAATATTGCATTATTTTCTCAATTCATATATCTTATATCTCATCAATTCATTACAATAAACTTCTCCATTACTTAATACATCACAGCTCCATAAAGCTCATTACTTAATTATATCAATAATTAAACATCAGAATCCCTGCTTTGCTTATTTACAAACAATAACTGTAATGAGTAGCAGCAGCAAACCATATTGAAGGAGTAACACATTGATATTGCCATTTACATGTTAGTCCTGCAATGAGCCAACTTTTTGTCACACCAACACACTTCTTTCAGAATGAAGGCTACAGTGACATTGTTGACGTGTAAGTTGATCATGACCCACGAACTGCTCAGTGCACTCAACAACGGGAAGTCACTCTGCCATTTGAAGTCCTCCAGCCACTTCAATGATGACCTTGTTGACAAATCAACACAGTAAACATCTTTGGGTATAAGTGCAGGCCAAAGAGCAACTTGGTGATGTCAGAACACCTCTATTATTTTATGCCATTCCAAACAATGTGCAATTTGTGAACACTTTATTTTGTTGCCTTTTATTATCAGTGTTCTTCAAGGCAATGTGTTTCCATGTGACTCACAACCTTGAGTCCAGCCACATGTTACTACAAACTGTTCACATCCAGTGGGCCTGCTGCTGCTGTCACTAGCCAGCTGTGTGAGGCCACGGCATGCTGCTCCTGGCTGGACCTGCATGCTGACATTAAGTGCCACTGCCCAGTCACCACTGACAGGCCCACCACCATCGCGCTCACAGTAACTTCATTATAAAGCATGTGAAGTCCACATATCTGTCACACAAGCCAACCACAGGCCAGATGCCCGCCATTTTTCTCAGCTCCCAAGCTCTGCTCTCAAAGAGAAGATCTGTGTGGCAGCCGTGCTGCAGAAATGCGTGAATGGACCAGAGCTGCTCATAGTTGGCACAAGTTAGTGGTGTCAGGTAGCCACTGGTGGGCAGAGTTACTGACAGGTGAAATTCTGGCAACATGTGTGGCACACACAGGTGTGGTCAGCAAAACCTACAGTAGTGTCAGCTGAACCACTGTATGGGCAGACATGTTTCTCCAGGGAGTATTTCTCCAACCCGATGACCACAAGGGTTGAGACCAATGTAAACTCCCCACCAACATATATGGAAGTTTATTTTGGCTGTCTGTTCATTTTTGCTTTCATTTTGTCATGTTCATGAAGTACATAGTGCTGCGTAGTTGTGAAGAAAGTTTACTTCATTCTGGACATGCATACATTGTTCTCCTGCAGTCACATGATCTGTTGACAAGCTCATCACTGGGGAGTCTATATGTTCCAGGACGGTGTTCAAGTGGGACCATTGTGAAAACACCATGTACTACAATCACCAGTTAACAGAACTTACCAATATATTTCTTTTTGTCAGTTGTTATTTACCCATTTGTGCTGAATAAATACATTTATGACAAGCATGTATGTCATGAATTACTGTCACCACACTGTTACAATAGTCTCTTCCCTGAGCACAGTGCATGTGTGCAGCAGTAAAGCCTGCCCACTTCACAAGTGATACATAAGCAGTGATACCAATATGTTCCCAGTTCAATATTTTTGAGAAAAGATTACTTCCTAGCACACTACAGACAAAAGCAGAGAGCCAGAAAACTCATTGTACTCTACTTTCCTAACACCTGAAGGGCTTTTTCAAGACACACTGTTCTTAATTAACTTCACTGAAGGCAGCATTATTTATTTTTACTGACATATTCTTAATCTTAGCCTGAAGGCTTATAACAAGGCACATACTGAAAACTTGAGCTTTCATATATACAAATGAAATCAATTTCACTTTAAACTATGTTAAGAACTTTCTCAGTTTCATATATTTCCAGATGTATTACTGAAACACATACTTTAAAGATCTTTTTCTGCTGCTAATATAAATTTTTCATTAAGTTTATATTTGTAGTTTCTCCATATTTTCTGTCAATTAGTATTTTATTATACAGTGGCTTACCTCGTATATTGCATTGTGTTTCTAGATGAAATAAATTTATCATTTTTTACGCATAATTTTTCATCATTACAGCCCTCAGAAACATAAGCTGTTTCATTATAAACTTCAGTAAACATTGTATGCTTTTCCATTCTCTTACTTACTATCAATACGTGAACTTACAAAACCTTTAACCCAAAAATATTCATATAAAATTTGAGCACTGACATGCTATATCTTTATTTACTTTTTTGGATAGTAAGAGAGAACTGTCCATTTCTTCTTATAAACTAAGGATAGGATAGTCAGAGAATAGCCTGATTCTGGAGAGAAAGGATAGAATTATGCAGATTGGTGATGACTTTGCAGTAGTGTGCTCATTAAAGTGTAATGCACCTGCTACCAATTAGTGGATTCACTATGAATATGTCTCCCTTCTCCAACACCTCTTTTTGCAAATGGGGGTGTAGTTCCACCTTTATATTTTATAATGTTTGCTTAACCTGTGCCACATACCACAAAGTTTCTATACTTCCTACACCCAGTAAACATAAATGCTCTCACCACTTTGTATTCAATGAACATACAAGCAAAGAACATTACTAACATATAAAAATTACTTTTTATACATTTATATTAAACACCACTCTTTTCCAATCACTAGCTTTAAAATGAAGACAAAGAGCTCTTACTCTCCCCATCACATTATTTGCCTCATCTTTAAACTTTAATAATTTAACAACAGCTGCTGTTGGCAACTTATCGGCAATCTATTTTGATTTTCCCTTACTTTCAACATACACACTGTTCATTACAACCTTATCTACATCTGCTTTTACTGTTTATCTTTCACTGACTTCAGTGCCAACTACAAATTTTTCGTGTTTTTCTTACTAACAAGCTCCTTATCTTTGACAACTATTTTAATTACTGCTTGTACACAGTCTTTTAACATCACTTGCACTATATTTCATTAATGGTAAATAATTTACATTATTACTAATCATCAAAATACTACAGTCTCTCTCAACCTGGCCTTCATTCACACTATCATGTATTCTATTCAGAAGCTCTTTATTTATTTATTTATTTGGTCCTGTTGATTACATATTATACAGCCAGTGTACAAGTAATAAAAGTCAGTATAGATTTGAAACCTTAATAAACCACAGAATAATGTAGATTGAGAGGTAAAAATTGACACACATGCTTGGAATGACATGGGGTTTTATTAGGGGAAAAAAAAGAAAAAAACACAGAATGTCCAACATATGGTGCTGGACAGCAAAACGTCAGTGACTATGCATGACAATCGTGTATAAAAGGAGCTGTAATGAGAGAGAGAATCAGATGCACCAGCAGTCGCAGCATGTTGATGTTACCTGGGAAGGCGCTTTTAGTGAAGCTGTATTATCAGAATGGGGAATGTGCTAGTTCAACATTATGATCCTATCGCCATAGGAAGGGGATTCGAATGGGTAAAGGTCCGTTGACAAATGCAGCTGTGGCGAGAATCATTTCGAATTTCGAAGCCATGGGATGTTTCGACGATAGACCCCATGTGGCCGACCGAGCACAAGGCGTAATGCTGCGGAGACAGTTCAGGAAGAAATGGAGACTGCAGCGGGTTCGTCTATGCACAGGGAAGGCAGTGCTCATGCAGTTGCACATTGCACCGGCATTCCGTACACTACTGTTTGATTGGCACTTAGGCGTACCCTCTGATGCTATCTGTGCAAAATCCATCGCATCATGAACTGTTACCTGGCAATTTAGTGAAGCGGAGGGCATTTGCAGTGTGGGCGTATCAAAAGATTGCGGAACATGATGATTGGTTCAGTAACATGTTGTGGACCGACGAAGCTCATTTCGTGCTCCGAGGGTCTGTCAATGCCCACAACTGCAGAATTTTGGCTACCGAAAATCCTATAACTGTTTTGGTATGGGTTGGATTTACCACATCTACCATTATTGGACCTTTTTTCTTCGAGGAAATGCGTGATTCAGGTTTTGTAACTGCTACCGTGACGGGTGAGAGGTACGCCGATATGTTACAGAATCGCATCATCCCCAGCCTGGCTGATAAACACCTGCTGGAACGTACGATGTTTATACAGGATGGCGCTCCACCCCATGTTGCTAGATGCATGAAATATCTCGTGTGCACATCGTTTGGTGATGATCGTGTGCTCAGCCGCCAATTTTGTCACGCTTGGACTCCCGGGTCGCCAGACCTCAGTCTGTGCGATTATTGGCTTTGGGGTTTCCTGAAGTCGCAAGTGTATCATGATTGACCGACATCTCTAGGGATGCTGAAAGACAACATCCAATGCCAGTGCCTCACCATAACTCCGGACATGCTTTACAGTGCTGTTCACAACATTATTCCTCAACTACAGCTATTGTTGAGGAATGATGGTGGACATATTGAGCATTTCCTGTAAAGAACATCATCTTTGCTTTGTCTTACTTTGTTATGCTAGTTATTGCTATTCTGATCAGATGAAGCGCCATCTGTCAGACATTTTTTGAACTCTTGTATTTTTTGGTTCTAATAAAACCCCATGTCATTCCAAGCATGTGTGTCAATTTGTACCTCTCTATCTACATTATTCCATGATTTATTCAGTTTTAAAATTTATACTGACTTTTTGATCACTCGGTATATAAGCAAGTAAATTTTCTTCGTGGTCATGGTTTGAATTGAATACAAATTTTAACTGCATTCCTTAAGAAAAGGTTTAAGTGAATGCTCAAGAGAGTGAGATACATGGGAGTTCACGTTTTCTCATAATGAAACAGATAAATTTACATTGTATCACCACAATTTCAATTAAACTACAAGTAACAGCATCACACTTTATCTCTAGAGGAGTGCTTTTCTTAGGCAGTTTCACCCACTCTTATACCTTATAGCTCTAAGTATTCATTCATTTTATAGAAAGTTTGTTCGATGAGGAATAATTTTAGTTTCCTTTTGAAAACCTGTACATTATTTATTTCCTTTTTTTATATTGATGGGGAGCTTATTGAAGACCTTTATACCTGATTCAGTAACTCCCCTATGTACTTTAGTGAGAGTCGCAGATCCTTGTTGAAAATTTTTCACCTGTCTTGTGTCACGGATGTGGATGTAACAATTTTTCTGAAACAATTCCCTGTTGTTGGCTACAAATAACATCAGTGAGTAATATACTGACCTGTGATGGTAAGCGTCCTGAGAGATTTGAAGAGACCTCTGCAAGATGTCCCATTAGGGACCCTATATATTAGCCTTGCTGCTCATTTTTGTATTCTGAATACTTTTTCAACACCTGCAGCATTTACCCAGAAGAGAATGGAAATATGCGAAATATGACACCAACATTATTTCTCTTTCTACAAACTGATGGAGAGCTCTTAGTGCAAAGCACAATGAGCTACATTTCTTGACCAGCTGATCAATATGTTCTTTCCATCTTAGGTGACTGTCTACCTGGATACATAGGAATTTTGTATGTGTGGTTTCATTAATTTTGTGATTGTTAACATGTATTTCAGGAGCTTTATTTTTTTATCTTTTGTCAGAAACTGTATTATATTGGTTTTTGAAAGATTTAAGGTTAGGCTATTCGCAGTGAACCATTTGTACTTGAGTAGAGACTGTCATGGCTCTATCCTGCATTGTGGAGTTGGGTCCTTTTACGAGGATACTTGTATCATCGGCAAACATTACTATTTCTCCTCTGTTGTTAATTGTGATTGGTAGATCATTAATGTAGAACAGGAAAATTAATGGCCCAAGAATTGAGCCCTGCGGGACTCCATACTTCATATTTCCCAAGTCTGATTTTAATGCTGTACCTGTCCCCCTTAAGACAACCCTTTGCTTCCTGTATGATTCTGACCAAGTCAAAGATTTGTCTTTAATGTCATAATGTGGAAGCTTTTTTAAGAGTGCGTTGTGATCTACACAATCAAATGCCTTGGCAAGGTCACAAAATATCCCCATCGGATACCTTTTGTAATTTAGTTCACCTAAATTTCATTTGTTAGGTTAAATATAGCTCTGTCTGTGGAGGAGCCCTTACGAAAGCCGAACTGTGTAGGAGCCAGGAAACTATTTTGTGTAGTGTGACTATAAATCCTATCATACACTATTCTCTCAAATACCTTCGAGAATATTGACAGCAGGGAGATGGGCCGATAGTTAGATATTTCATCCCTTGCTCCACTTTTGCGGATTGGCTTCACTACTGTATGTTTTAATCTATCTAGGACCACACCAGTTTCCATAGATTGGTGACACAAATAGCACAATATATAACTGATTAAGTCTACACATTATTTTAAAATCCTACTTGATATGACATTGTATCCACGGGAATCTGAGTTTTTGAGTAATTTTATGGTTTTTTCAATTTCTTTAGGGGTTGTACTTCTGAAATGAAGTGCTACTTTAGATGTTATTTGCATGTGGTTAAGTGGTTCAATAGCTTCTGTGTGAGCCTGTTTATTATGGTTCACTGTTTTTTCAGCTCTAGAAAGAAAAAAATTGTTGAAATCTGAGGTTGCAACTTTGTGTTTATTATTATCAGGTTTTATGTTCCTATTTGTCTCACTTTTTATGATGTGCCATATGGTCTTTATTTTATTGTTTGAGTTGCTAATTTTTTGTGCATAGTGCAACTTTTTGGCACTCTTTATTACACTAGTTACAATTTTACAGTATTTCTTGTAATGTAACTTTACTGCTGAGTCTGTACTAGTCCTCTGTTGTACATACAGATCTCTCTTTTTGTTACATGATATTTTTATGCCAGTAGTTAGCCACTCTTTCCTTTTACTACGGGTTGGTTTGATTTTAATCTGTCTTTGCGGGAAAGAAACTGTTCAGGAAAGAGTTGAACTTCTCATTCTCTGTGTCAGCCTGGTATACTTCCTCCCATTGTTCATGGCATAAACTATTTCTGAACAAGCAAGTAGATTCAGCATTTATTGTTCTAACATGTTTAACTTTGTTACAATGGCCATGTGTTTTTTTCTGCTGGCAAGTTTTAGGGTTGTCAATCAGGGTCTTACTGTGCCCATATACTCTTGTTGGGAATGAGATCATGGGGAGCAGATTGAAGGTTAACAATAGTGATTCTAATAATTTCTGGTTGCTATTTTTTGTGAGTAAGTTTATGTTAAAGTCACCACATACGATGACATTACTACTGTTTCTATAAAGTTTAGTAAGAACTGTTGCTAGCAGAGAGAGAGAAATTTTTGAATGTCTCCCATAGGTGACCTGTAAACTGTTACTATGTTCAGGAACTGTGTTTTAAGCTCTAATTTGACTGCACAACATTCAAACTGCTGTTCAATACAGTATTTAGATACACTACTGACCATTAAAACTGCTACACCAAGAAGAAATGCAGATGATAAACGGGTATTTGTTGGACAAATATATCATACTAGAATTGACATGTGATTACATTTTCACGCAATTTGGGTGCATAGATCCTGAGAAATCAGTAACCAGAACAACCACCTCTGGCCGTAATAACGGCCTTGATACGCCTGGGCATTGAGTCAAACAGAGCTTGGATGGCGTGTACAGGTACAGCTGCCCATGCAGCTTCAACACAATACCACTGTTGATCAAGAGTAGTGACTGGCATACTGTGACGAGCCAGTTGTTCAGTCACCATTGACCAGACGTTTTCAGTTGGTGAGAGATCTGGAGAATGTGCTGGCCAGGGCAGCAGTCAAACATTTTCTGTATCCAGAAAGACCCGTACAGGACCTGCAACATGTGGTCATGCATTATCCTCCTGAAATGTAGGGTTTCGCAGGGATCGAATGAAGGGTAGAGCCACGGGTCGTGACACATCTGAATTGTAACGTCCACTGTTCAAAGTGCCGTCAATGCGAACAAGAGGTGACCGAGACATATAACCAATGGCACACCATACCATCACGTCAGGTGATACGCCAGTATGGCGATGACGAATACACCCTTCCAATGTGCATTCACCGTGATGTCGTCAAAAATGGATGCGACTATCATGATGCTGTGAACAGAACCTGGATTCATCCGAAAAAATGACATTTTGCCATTCATGTACCCAGGTTCATCATTGAGTACACCATTGCAGGCGCTCCTGTCTGTGATGCAGCATCAAGGGTAACTGCAACAATGGTCTCCGAGCTGATAGTCCATGCTGCTGGAAACGTTGTCAAACTGTTCGTGCAGATGGTTGTTGTCTTGCAAACGTCCCCATCTGTTGACTCAGGGATTGAGGCGTGGCTGCACGATGCGTTACAGCCATGCAGATAAGATGCCTGTCATCTCGACTGCTAGTGATACGAGGTCATTGGGATCCAACACGATGATCCGTATTACCCTCCTGAACCCACCGATTCCATATTCTGCTAACAGTCATTGGATCTGACCAATGCGAGCAGCAATGTCGCGATATGATAAACCGCAATTGCGATAGGCTACAATCCAACCCTTATCAAAGTTGGAAACATGATAGTACGCGTTTCTCCTCCTTACATGAGGCATCACAACAATGTTTCACCAGGCAATGCCGGTCTACTGCTGTTTGTGTATGAGAAATCGGTTGGAAACTTTCCTCATGTCAGCACGTTGTGGGTGTCACCACCGGCACCAACCATGTGTGAATGCTCTGAAAAGCTAATCATTTCCACATCACAGCATCTTCTTCCTGTCGGTTAAATTTTGCGTCTGTAGCACGTCAGCTTCGTGGTGTAGCAATTTTAGTGGCCAGTAGTGTGCATCTATAACTTGTGACCTAATAGTATTGTATGTGTAAATTGCCACTCTGCCTTGTCTTAAGTTGCTCCGACAGTAGGAAGAATCAATTTTATAACTATTTAAATGTAGCTGATTAATTTCTGTGGCTTCCAAGTTTTGTTCAGTTAAGCAGAGCACATCAGGAATAATTCTGTCTGTGTCAGCTGTTTCTTGCAGTGAAATCAGCAGCTCTTCTTTTTTATTCAAAAGACTTCTTATATTCTGATGAAATATTTTTAAACAATATAGCTTGTCAATTGTATTCTTAACTAGTTCCTTAATGTTAGTTTTCACACAAGTTATATTATCAAAAGGTACAACATTTACACTGTGCTCTCTTCTGTTCTTTAGCCTAAAAAAGACCTTATTGGAGTGTTGGCTATTACTGGAATGTGTTGCTGTGGAACAAAACCACTATATTTCCTTTCTGTGGTTGGCAATGAAACAAATTTTGTCATTACTGTTGAATTTCTAGTAAAACTATTGCCTGTGCTTCTTTCAATTAGTTTTTTGTGCTAGGAACCTTTTCCCAAGTCTGTTCAAATGAAGCCCATGTGAGGTATGCTCATCTACTAAAAGCACACACCCTCTTTCAGTATCACCTAAAGCATTAATATTTATAGCAATAATTTTCTGATTGAACCTCCACATCCTGCACATGAATAATATTTTCTTACACTATGTCAAAAATTATTTAATTGCTATTAGTCTCTTATGTATCAGTATTTACATCAACAACTGCCTGTGCTAACACTAGATCAACATCAATAATACGTGCGTCGAGAATGTCACTCATTACTTCCACACACTCTGCTTGAATATCCTTTCATGTGTTAAAATTTGTGTTAATAGTTCTTTCACTTATCCCATATCATCAGCCTCTACTTCATTGACTTCATTTGATCACCAAATAACTCAAATTTCATATTAAAATTTTCTATTACATTTTCCTTTTTCTCTAATAAACAGTTTTGCACTGAATCCACTTCATTACTTACACTTTCCATACTATTGTTCTATTCTGATTACATACTGTCAAAACACTCTCTGATACTACTTATCTCACTATAATATTAGTTTATTTTAGTACACGTGCTCTTTTCCTGTATTTTGATTCTGGCTTTCAACTGTCCCTTAAACTTTTTTATTACCAGCTCTAAATTTTCCTTTACTGACATACCTGGTGTTCTACCCAACACACTGTCTTTTACTTTTAACCCTTGCAACACCAAAGGGGTGGAAGGGGAGGTATTTTGGCCCACTTCTTGAAAATATTGTTATCTATTCAGTTACTTTATATTTTAGAATTCTGGAAACTTTTTATTGCTTTTAATGGATTCTTTTATCAGATTATATAAATGTTTTAAATTTTTCAATTAAACTTAGCGCAGAAATTTAAGTCTTTGTAGTAGATGTCACTTTCCCCAGTGAGTGTCATAATTAAAATTATCAGGTTCAGGACATTACTTGTACATTAATATCTCTTTAAAAGGTATGTTTGTGTAAAACGTAACAACAATTAATGAATTTTACATTTTAATTTTTTTTACCTTGGGCATAAAGTACAGTCCTGTAGGTAGCACACATTACTGATACTGCTGAGAGTGCGCTAAAAGATATTTTCTGATTTTGCACCCTACTTACACATGAGTATCTCTTTGAAAAGTATGATTTAATGTGAGTCAACAAAAATTAACGAATTTATTTTCAATTTTTTTATAGTGGGCATGAAGTACCCGCTTGGCCCCCCTCCCACTGGTTATGCACATTATGGAAAATGTGTTGGTATTGCTAGGATTTAGTTGTTTATTCTGACTAAAATGATTGATCACAGTGAATAAACAGGAACATGTTACCTAGTGTTGTCTTTATATTGGATGCTACTGTCAACTGTTATTCCCTCCCCCCTCTCCACATCATCTGCTAGGCACATTGTATATTGCCACAGTGTCTCAACTTGCTGTGTTGTTTATATCTGTGCTGATCCATGCTGGTTGGCTGCTGTGCCCCAGGACATATTGTTGGTCGAGCTCATGCATCCAGTGGCAGTTTCAGAATTCACAGTTTATACAAATAGAGGGATGTGATTCCCTTATTTTGCGAGTCTTATCACAGTAGCAATGAAACTTCATTGCAGCATGATGTACAGTGACAGACAATGAAAGTAGCAGTGCACAAAACACAACTGATAATATTGTCACCAGAATTTATAACACAGTCCCATAACTGGAGTTTGCAGATCATTAGCAATTTCAAGTTTAATATTTACTAGTTCATCCAAGATTTTAAGACAGAAACATATTACACAGTTTCATATTCTTCATTTGTTGCGTGTATTAATTCAGGGTACAGAATATAACCTTAACCGACACAGAATTATGAAATGCAGACTTTAACAAAGACTAACATATAGATGATATTCATGTACTGGTCAGTCACTAGCTTAATGTGATCCGACAAAGAGATGTTACCTGTATGATTTCCAGGTGCAGACTGCCAGTTTTGGTGGAGGGGTAACTATTTAGACTAGTGTGGGAACACAACGTGAATCCTGAAACTACATAATGCTTTGAAATTTGGCTGGTTTAGATGTTCCTATTCTGCATGGATTCTAAGACTTTACTATTCTTTGGTTTATAAAAATGTTTCATGTTATTAATTTTCAAAAGCATATGGAACATTTTTATTACAGGTCGTCTGAAATCCCCTAATTACGAGTATGGCAACAACCTTAAAATAAATATATTATGGTCCAAAATTATTCATATTCTTAATTATTAACTGAATTAGATAGTGAGAGTGTTGTCTGAATCAGAAAAGATACAGCAATAAAATTATATTGTCAAAATTCAGAATCTTGCTGTTATCGAAGCATAATAAGTGATCGACATTTTGAGGGTCCAAACCTTCTATGTCAATTATTTTGTAAGTTAATTGATTACAGGTAATTACAGAACATGTTCTGGAAAGTGGGAGTATCTGCATTTGAATGAGTGGCAAAAATACCTCCTGCACTGCTGATGAGCTCAAAATGTTTTTCAATCATATGCCATTATCATAAATTCATTTATCCATAAGTTTTAGTTCCTCATGTTTATATTAAAGCCAAGTTATCATTGTGATCAGGAATATAAACAACTGAAATATATGTTTGAATGAGGTTTTGCATAAATAACATTTTGACATATTCCCATACATATAACCTGTTATGTGTGCAACTGCATTAGATACACAATGAATATCTGAAAAAAAAATTTAATTATTCTTGAGAGTAGATACGTAAAAGTGTGGTTAGATTCCAACTTGATACGTCTCACCTTCAACTAAGATAAGCAGTACTCTTTGTAATGTTAGAGATGAGCTAGGTCTCTGAAAGCCAGGCGTGTATCACATCCTGTGTGAATGTGGCAAGTCTTACGTTGGGGAGATCATCAGAACAATTGAGGAAAGATTGAAGGAACATCAGTGACATACCCAAATAAGACAACCAAGTAAATCAACAGTACTGTTTTGAATATAATCATAAAACAAAATATGATCAGACCACTATTGTTTTGAAAACACCAAGTTTCTATGACAGTATAATTAAGGAGTGTATCAAAATTAAGATAGCGAAGAACCCAATAACCATGCATTAATTAACGGTTGGGGTCCTGGTCCCAATTTGTTAAAATCTTGCTGGCAATCACATCCACTGCAGCTGGAAAATGCTGAGAGAATTCATGTTTCACCAAATATTGTGAGTTCTGAAAAACAAAACAGCATGAAAGGGCACACTGCACATCAAGGATTGAACTTTGCTATAAATAGCAGCCTGAGGTCAACTATAGTTCAGAGTTTGGTTGGAGTCCACATACCTGAAGAGGAAGGCTGAGTTGATCATAGGGGTATTGTCAATATAATGGAAGCAAGTCAGCAACCTTTAAGTACGTAAATGTCTGTATACAGTTTCTGATTGTGTAAAAGCCATGCATGTATAAATGCAACTACTATGACTACTACTATTACTACTACTATTACTATTACTACTAAATGACCTAAACAGATGTTAAGCAGAATTGGTGAAAGGCCATAACTTTGCCTACCATCCCTTCAACTTTAATTTCTTCTGTCATCTCATCTCCTATCCTTACTTTTAGTTGTTGTATCATACACAGTTTGCTTATCAGTCTCCTTTCTTTCCAGTTAACTTCAAACTGCTTCACAATACCTAAATACAATCAAACTCTATTAAAGGTTTCTTCCAAGTCAACAAAAACGTCTATCTTCCTCAGTTATTTGTAACAGTCCAATTGCATCTTTTGTACCTTTATCCCTTCTGAAACTGAACTGTTTTTTCATCTTATTTGCTCTCAATGATATGTTGCAATCATCTATTCTTTATTCTTAGTAGAATTTTTCCTGAACTAGGTATCAAATATATTGTCCTATATTCCACACTTTTGTTAATTTCTGACCTCATATGTAACTGTTTGTGAGTGTTGTGGTTATTCACCATGCTATTGTTCTCTGTCTTTCAGATTTACAACTAATTCCACAAGGGATTTAATTACCTCTAAGATTCATTATGAAACAGGAAGAACTACCACCAGGATAGGGAAAACGTTTGAGCAAGAAATATGGACAGTATTACTACTATAATAAATTTACTAATGAGAGCCAGTGGAATCCTCCAAGCAGACCTGCTGCCCCAGTACCAAGCAGTGGCCCAGAAGAAGTTGAATGCAGTCATTTGCTTGTGAAGCATAAGAACTCAAGGAGGCCGTCTTCTTGGAGAAAGAAAAAAATTACACGCTCCAAAAAGCATGCACTATGTCTCATCAGGTTATTTATTGAGTATATAGTAACAGGAGTGGCATCATTTGCAGAACTGGCACAGAAGTATTCAGACTGCAGTTCAGCAAAGAGGGGTGGGTACTTGGGCACATTTGGTCGAGGTGTTATGCAGGAACCATTTGAAGAGGCTGCATTTGCTCTTAGAGTGAGCGAGCTTAGTGGACCAGTCTACACCGAATCAGGGATTCACATTATCTTACGTACGGCATAGGAAGAGCAGCTGTACATTGTGCACAGAAACATAATTTTAATCAGAATATATTACGATTGTAATCCTGCTGGACTATGATGTAAGCTGTGAATGAAATGTAATAGTTTATAAGAGTGACCTCAATTTTACTTGTGTAATTCGTTAATTCAAGAATATCATAACAAGATTTTGTAATTTGAGGGACACCATAATGATTTTGAAAGGTAAATGTCGCTTTGATGTGGTTCCAAGGTGTTACTTCAAGGGCATGATTCCAAAAATATTGAAGCTCACATTGGGTTTGGGCTTAAAAGCATTTTTGTAACAACATTTTCTTGCAAAATTTGCATCACTATTGCTGTTAAATTCAAAACAGTACACTCTACTTACCTGAAGTGTTTATTATATTCAAATGAAAAATACAGAATTGTGAGCAAGATGAAAAGAGATTGCATTTATAAATAATAAAATATGATGGTATATTTTAAAGATTTATTGGCAGTTTTCATTTATTTAGCACATATATAGTACCATAAATACAGTATTTAATGAAAATATATATTACAGTTACGTACAACTTGAAACTTCATTGTGTAGCCCACTGTTTCCAAAGAGAATATTGCTGTGGGTCTGAAGCTGATTATTTTCCCTGGAAATTACTCTTCTACAGCTACAGTACTTCTTCATTTATTTATCTGACCTTTGGTCAGTGATGATGCTGGGTAGTATGAAACTATTTGTATTGTACAGTCCTATGATAATTACATATGGTAGGCCACATTTACTCAGCTCTGATGCACTTGAAAACACAACAGATTGTTAACAACTGGAGAACCAAATAAATCAATGATCTGTAATGCTAGCATGATACTTTGCAAATTACCTATAGTAAAAAGTATTAAGTTTAGTCAAAAAGGAAAGAAAAGCTTCTATGTTCCACTGTCATTTTAATTCCCTCATATTAATCTTATACTAGTTTTACATTTGGCCGTATACCTTAAAAACTGGTTCTCAAAAGTTACTCAGTCGTTCATCCAGACAAGAGTTTTATTGGAGATCTGCAACAGAAACCTGTAAATTTGCAATAATTCAAACTGCAGTGAGTAAATTGTATGTTTTCTAAAATTTATAGCCAGTGCAAATACACACCAAGTAATGTTTTTAGCACATTCTTATGTGTGACAAGGCAGAGCCTTCTGCTCATCATAGATGTTTGTCTTCATGGTTTTTTTACAATCTTATCCACTTTCTTTTCAATCACTCATTATATCTGAGTGATACACCTCACATATCTCATGATTAATATAATGTGTAATCATATTTATTATTGTCAAAAATCACTTAATGATATTACTTCAGATTTCAGGTTGATTTTCAAGACTTTTAAATTTTCTCTTCATGACTATAAATATACAATTGATGTGGCAAAAAATATGCATAAATTCACATGCATGCACACTATATCTGACACATCTGCCTTAAAAATATATTCTAAAATGAATCCTGATGAAATAATAGTACTATGCTGCCTGGGTTGGCACCTCTGCTGTTTTCAGTAAGACAGAGCATGGAGTGTGGAGGAGCAGACAAGTTGGAACGCTGGGCACTAATGACACAACATTAGTGGAACAAGAATTTATTCATTAAAGCTTACAGTCGTACTTTTTCCTCTACATTGTAGATCAGGTGACGTGTGGCGCACATAGTCCTGGTGTCATGCAGGTGCTAGCCCTTGAGGGCGAATGGCGTAGCCCGTATGACAGGCAAGGCTGACTAGGATGAAGACTGCCAGTTATCAGAGGATGCTCATTAACATCTAAGATATTGAGATAATTTTCTGTCACCTATATGAATTACAGGTGATCGAATGGAACCCTTGTTATTTAAGTATACCCACATCAGGCTGATAGCTGTCACCATCTGGCTCAGCATGAAGGGGTACTTCATACCTTGGTACACAGGGCATATGTCATTTCCAACACTGAGACTTTGCCAGCTGAGCTGAGCCATCTTGAAGCTACATTTCATCAGAAAGACAGATGAATGAGCGTTGCACTATCGACCAACTGTGCATTGGGTGACTGATGATAATACCGAATCGACACCTGAGTCTAGTGCCTTTTTGCCTTACACAGGAAGCACTCCCAACAAAATCAGTCAGATTTTACAGAAATATGATGTGGAATGTGTTTTCTGACCTCCATCTAAAATTAGGGTACTTTTGGATTCTGTTAAGGATGATCTCGGTTTGCATAAGGCGGGTGTATATCGCATTCCTTGTAGCTGTGGCACAGCATAGATTGGTCAGACTATCAGGACTGTGCAGGACCGATGTATTAAGCATAAACAGCACACGTGATTACAGCAGCCAGGTAGATCTGCTACTGCCTAACATTGTTTGGATACTAGTCATTCTATGCTATATGGCAATACCGAGATATTGGCAGGCATGTCCAGCTTTTGGGACTGTGTTATTAAGGAAGCTGTTCAGATTAAATTAGCAAGCAACCTTATAACAGGAATGGAGATTTTTGTTTAAACTCTGACTGGACTCCTGCTCTCTCTCTCTCTCTCTCTCTCTCTCTCTCTCTCTCTCTCTCGCTCTCTCACTCACTCTTTCTCTCTTGTCAAAAAAACAGAGGGACAGAATGAATGTTATCTCACCTGCTAGTTCGTAGTTTTTCACTATCAATATCTCTGACTTTGGTCATCTTTGGTGGCACTAGTGTTCAGTGTGTGTGTGTTATCTTTCCTGAATTACTCCAAGAACTAAGGTTTTAAATTTGTTTGTACATCACCTGTCCGTTGCAGTATTTGCCTTGAAAATGGCAGGGTGTACTCCCATCGAAGTATCGACGGTCGCTGTAGATATTAACTGGCTCAATTCCTGTAAGTTGTTTGGAAATTGTATACATCAGGAGAAACTGAGGTCTCACGTTTGAGGAAGTGACCACTACATTGGTTAACAATTTGTGACATAGAGTTGTAAAATGTGGAAAGGAGGTGCATAAAAATAGAGAACATTTTCAGTCGGGATTAAATAAAGAAGCTGTGCAGAGTGAACAGGGGATTAAAGATGTACGGGCAGAATTAAATTCTTTAGCAGTGAATCGTCCTACTACTGGGTTAGTTCAAGAATGGCAAAGTGTTTTACAACCAATGGAAAATACCATCCAGTAGATTTTCTTGGTGCATGTAGAGAGTTTTGTGAGAGGAATGGAAATGGCAAAAATTAAGTTCGCAAGAAGGCAGCTTGAGGGCAATGCACAATAATGGGGTTTGTACATCACCTGTCCGTTGCAGTATTTGCCTTGAAAATGGCAGGGTGTACCCCCATCGAAGTATCGACGGTCGCTGTAGATATTAACTGGCTCAATTCCTGTAAGTTGTTTGGAAATTGTATACACCAGGAGAAACTCAGGTCTCACATTTGAGGAAGTGACCACTACATTGGTTAACAATTTGTGACATAGAGTTGTAAAATGTGGAAAGGAGGTGCATAAAAATAGAGAACATTTTCAGTCGGGATTAAATAAAGAAGCTGTGCAGAGTGAACAGGGGATTAAAGATGTACGGGCAGAATTAAATTCTTTAGCAGTGAATCGTCCTACTACTGGGTTAGTTCAAGAATGGCAAAGTGTTTTACAACCAATGGAAAATACCATCCAGTAGATTTTCTTGGTGCATGTAGAGAGTTTTGTGAGAGGAATGGAAATGGCAAAAATTAAGTTCGCAAGAAGGCAGCTTGAGGGCAATGCACAATAATGGGGTTTGTACATCACCTGTCCGTTGCAGTATTTGCCTTGAAAATGGCAGGGTGTACTCCCATCGAAGTATCGACGGTCGCTGTAGATATTAACTGGCTCAATTCCTGTAAGTTGTTTGGAAATTGTATACACCAGGAGAAACTCAGGTCTCACATTTGAGGAAGTGACCACTACATTGGTTAACAATTTGTGACATAGAGTTGTAAAATGTGGAAAGGAGGTGCATAAAAATAGAGAACATTTTCAGTCGGGATTAAATAAAAAAGCTGTGCAGAGTGAACAGGGGATTAAAGATGTATGGGCAGAATTAAATTCTTTAGCAGTGAATCGTCCTACTACTGGGTTAGTTCAAGAATGGCAAAGTGTTTTACAACCAATGGAAAATACCATCCAGTAGATTTTCTTGGTGCATGTAGAGAGTTTTCTGAGAGGAATGGAAATGGCAAAAATTAAGTTCGCAAGAAGTCAGCTTGAGGGCAACGCACAATAATGGGTAGATTTAAAGAGTGCTTTATTTACTGCCTATGAACTGTTTGATAGTTGTTTTTTGAACAACTTCTGGATGAAATGAAGCAAACCCAACTACAGAATGAGTTCCTAAATGGGCCAAGTTTCAGACACAGTTGTGGGTCAATGCAGAGTATTTCTTTACTTGAACTAGCTAAGCTGATGCATATAAATCCACTGGGAACACTGATGGAGTTCACAACATTCAAGAGATGATTACCAAAATTTTTACAATGGGATCTTGTTCATAGTCCGACAGATTCCCCTTTAGATTTTATTGAGAAACTTGAACAGGCACTGAAATTCAAGCCACATAATGAGAACAGTAGACAGGGAAATGAGTACCAGAATGGGAATTACAATAATCACCAAAATAATTGTCACCACAATGGTAACTATAATTTTCAAATGGAAATTCTCACAATGGAAAGAAACCAGGAAAGAAGATCTGAGGGGCAGAAGCCTTACGAAATGCAATGTCAGTCTAAGAGATTGTTAAAAGAGATCGCCGCATCTCAGGTCTGGATATTGTGAAATTAACTGGCATTGAAAAGGACATGTTACTTTAAAAATTCTGTGGCTGTTGATATTTCGGCAAAGAAGCCACAAATATTGGAGATGGAGGTTATAAGAAATAAAAATAAAGAAGGGAATAATTTTAAGCTACGCAACAACAAAGAAGGAGCAAGAAATATAGTAAAATACATTAAAAGCTATGATAATGATGATATGTGACTGGAGAATTCATTTAGTGAAAAGAAAGTAAATGATGGAATGAATGTATGTATGAGAGAAAATTCTGTAATCAGAGGTAAATCTGAATTTGGTGGAGCTGGAATGTATGATGAATTCTGATGAGGCTCTAGTCAGTAGCAACAATGATAATAACTCAGGTGAAAGTAATGAAGATGATTTTGTATCGGAGAAAGTAGGTGAAGAGATCTATGAAGTCGGCGTATCAATAGTCTCATTAGCTGGTGATGAATTTTATTATGTATCGGCAGAAGTGAGTGATTTATTGTTAAAGGTGCTGAAGTTGTGAGAGTTGAAACTACTGATTTGGATATCTCGAAGGATGGAACTTGTGCACTTATTTATGTTAATGAAAATGGACCGATGGCTCAATATGAAAGCATGAATTAAGAGTCGATGTAGAAGATTGAATGTGAAAGTAATGTAGCGATTTGGCAGAAATAAGTGAGGATTCCTGTACGGGAGATGAAGTTGAGTGATTAGTTGCGAGAATATTGCAGCTAGTGAAATCATTAATTCAGAAGATGAAGAAAGTATTTTTGATTCTGAAGATGATGATGAAATGACAAGTTTGACAAAAGATCTATATGCTACAGATGATTTAGAGGCAGACTGTAAGAACTGGAAATGGGTAGTAGGGTAATATTTGTTTAGGAGATGATGTTAGTACAAGGATGGTATGGTAAGGAGGAAAGTGAATATTCTCTTAATGACTAGATATGATATGGAAAAATACTGAAGTCATTATTGCATCACTGATGGGCATGGGAGAAATTTAAAGTAACAAGAAATCTTGAAGGGGGGAAAGATGAAATCAAGGTAAAGGAATTGTTTAATGACTTGTTTGAGGACGATGATGAAATTGACAGTTGGGAAAGAAAATGTGTGCCTCTCTAAACTAAAAATGGTGTTCCAGTGTTGTCACAAATTTTGCTTCTAAATGTAAGATCCTGTTGACAAACGAGGAAAAGAAGCCTCAAGTTTCATCAGTTCGAAAAACGCAAAAAGGTGAGATTTAAAAGGTACTCCACTGGCAAGAAAAATGCTGTAAGAGGCAAGGTGGCAGAGTTGCATCTTGTTAACCAAGGAAGGGATTGTGCATAAATGCAAGTATGTATATAAGTATTTTTTCATGTGTATTATGTAAGAAATTTTGGGGGCTACTTGTGTTTGATGTAAAAGATAGAACTTGGGAAAATGAAGTTGTACGTAAAACATATGGAGGCACAACTTAGTGCAAGAAAAGTGTCCACATTGGCCACACTACTCTTGGTGCATGCAGGTTGGCAGACAGTAATTAGTTTGTGTATGTGATGAATGTAATTTGTATTGTACATAAGAATCTGGGTGAAATTTCAAGGCGTTAGTTAAATGTATTATTGTATTATTTTGGATAGGTTTCTCATGTACTAGATGTAGTTTGCTTGAATTTGTACAAAATTTGGTACATGGAGGTCATCTGACCTCATAAAAATTTTAATTGCTTGTCAGAGTAGAACACGGGGTTATGTGCATAGTATAAGCTAAGTTTCTGGGGGCTATTATGTAGTTTAATTATGTAGCACATGTTTTTTAGAAGAGTTTTGAATAGATTTATACATGCTAAATTACAGAGATAAGTTCGCAATAAGTTTATCAGAATAAAGTCTTCAGGTAAATACTATTTTAGTGCAAATAAGACTGAAAATTTTCTGAATTTATGATTGATCTATCTGCCTAGTTATAAATGAGATTTAAGTGGTAGAATTCTGCACAAAGTTGTTTCAGTTTTCTTTGAGAGTCCGATCAGATAGAGTAAAAGAGTGAAATGTATGATAAAATGTTAGTTGATTTATAGTGTCAAACAAATTTCATAGCATGAAAGACATGTTTTCTAAACATTATTCAATGTAAATCTCTATCGTCTACATCAATTAGAGACGTAAGAGTAGAACCCTTGTTATTAAATTACTCATTTAAATTTTATTTTGTATTTCTGTGTATTTAATTAATTCACAATTATAGCCAATGTACAGGTAGATTATTTAACTGCAGTGTCACAGCTGTAGGTTATTATCTGTAGCAGATTAGTTGTTGGGCATGAAAGCAGACGCAAGCGGCTCCACGCTATGGCTATATTGAGCTATTCTTTTTAAGCAGAGCCATGGACAGCCCAAGTATCTAAAATGTAACTGCAGGTAAAGAAGCAACTCGTTTGATCGTATGGGATGCTGTTTAGAAGAGTGCAACTACACTAGCAGTAACCGTAAGGTACCATCGTATGTTGGTAGCGTGAATTTCACTAATAACAAGAAACACACAGTTTTGAATTTGTTATAGAAGCTACTGGTATTCTGTTCATTTAAGCTGTGAATGCATGTCTTCTTATGTCATAAAGAGAAATGGAATTAGAATTATACATGTATATATGTGTAACATAGTAAAAACAGCGAGAGTGAAGCAAACTCTTTATGTAGACAAAAGTAACAGAGAAGTGCATCCACCAAATTGTAATGTTTGTTGTAAGTAAGTTTTATATGTATCGTGTTAGTTAATTATTAATGATACATGATTTAATTGTAAATGGTTGTTAACTTACTCTAACTTTTTGTTTCTAATGTTGGAATTGTTCTACATCTACATCTACATGGATACTCTGCAAATCACATTTAAGTGCCTGGCAGAGAGTTCATCGAACCACCTTCACAATTCTCTATTAATCCGATCTCATGTAGTTCGTGGAAAGAACGAACACCTACACTACTGACCATTAATATGCTACACCGAGAAGAAATGCAGATGATAAACGGGTATTCATTGGACAAATATATTATACTAGAACTGACATGTGATTACATTTTCACGCAATTTGGGTGCATAGATCCTAAGAAATCAGTACCCAGGACAACCACCTCTGGCCGTAATAACGGCTTTGATATGCCTAGGCATTGAGACAAACAGAGCTTGGATGGCATACACAGGTACAGCTGCCCATGCAGCTTCAACACAATACCACAGTTCGTCAAGAGTAGTGACTGGCGTATTGTGACGAGCCAGTTGCTCGGCCACCATTGACCAGACATTTTCAATTGGTGAGAGGTCTGGAGAATGTGCTGGCCAGAGCAGCAGTCGAACATTTTCTGTATCCAGAAAGGCCCGAACAGGACCTGCAACATGCGGTCGTGCATTATCCTGCTGAAATGTCGGGTTTCATAGGGATCGAATGAAGGGTAGAGCCATGGGAATGTAACATACACTGTTTAAAGTGCTGTCAATGCAAACAAGAGGTGACCGAGACGTGTAACCAATGGCACACCATACCATCACACCAGGTGATACGCCAGTATGGCGATGACGAAACCACACTTCCAATGTGTGTTCACCGCGATGTCATCAAACACGGATGCAACTATCATGATGCTGTGAACAGAACCTGGATTCATCCAAAATAATGACATTTTGCCATTCGTGCACCCAGGTTCGTCGTTGAGTACACCATCGCAGGCACTCCTGTCTGTGATGCAGCGTCAAGGGTAACTGCAGCAATGGCCTGTGAGCTGATAGTCCATGCTGCTGCAAACGTCGTCGAACTGTTCGTGCAGATGGTTGTTGTCTTGCAAACGTCCCCATCTGTAGACTCAGGGATCATGATGTGGCTGCACAATCCGTTACAGTCATGCAGATAAGATGCCTGTCATCTTGACTGCTAGTGATACGAGGCTGTTGGGATGCAGCACGGCATTCCGTATTACCCTCCTGAACCCACCGATTCCATATTCTGCTAACAGTTGTTGGATTCAACCAACGCGAGCAGCAATGTTGCGATACGATAAATGGCAATCACGATAGGCTACAATCCGACCTTTATCAAAGTGGGAAATGTGATGGTAGGCATTTCTCCTCCTTACACGAGGCATCACAACAATGTTTCACCAGGCAACGCTGGTCAGCTACTGTTTGTGTATGAGAAATCGGTTGGAAACTTTCCTCATGTCAGCACGTTGTAGGTGTCACCACCGGCGCCAACCTTGTGTGAATGCTCTGAAAAGCTAATCATTTCCGTATTTATTTATTTATTTAGCATCCAATAGATCACACATATGATATAGGATTTGTCATTTGATTACACGTAACACATAACAATACATACACATAATGACTGGACAAACATATACAAACAACAAAACAAATTACGTACACATAGTACATAAGTAGTGTACAAGAACTTATTACACAAAAACAAATGTACGTGCTTATGATAAACAATTATATATAATGAACTACGCCTTATACACAAAACGTATTACGGATATTTAACAGATTTTTCACAAGTACCATTATTAAGAAGTTGAAAACATAATTAAATTAGTTTGAATTTTTAAATAATGAGTACAGCTTTCAATCCACAGTCTGAGACAGGTATTCATTTACACTGTAGTAGCATTTTTCCATCAAGTATTTTTTTACTTCACGCTTGAAATTATTTTTGCCTTTCAATTCTTTAATTTGAGATGGAAGTGCATTTAAAAGCTATATTCCTAAGTGGCTAACATGTTTCTGACTTCTAGTTTTTGCTACATAGGGAATGTGGAAGTCCTTACAATGCCTTGTATCGTGATCATGGTAGCTTGAGTTGGTTTGGAGATTGCAGTTACTTTTACTGATCATTTCCAGGCATTTAAAAATATATATCGATGGTATTGTCAGTATCTTTAGTTGTCTGAATAAGGGTCTCCAGTGAGTTTGTGGTGGGGTGTGTGTCATGATACAAATAGCTCTTTTTTGCATAATAAAAATATCATTTAGTCCTGACCTGGTTTTTCCCCAAAAACTTATGCCATAGCTTGCAACTGATTGCAAATAACTTAAGTACACCGCTCTAATACACTCTTTGCTACATGCATTGGATATTATTCTTAAGGCAAAACATGCTGAGCTAAGTTTCTGAGTAAGATATACACTGTGTTCATTCCAGTTTAAATCTTGGTCAATTTGCATTCCCAGAAACTTTGTGGTGCACACTTTTTCTATTTGTTTGCTATCCAGCATAAGGCACATATTTTCCCCTTGACACTTGCTTCCATACTATATAAAGTTTGTTTTCTTTGTATTTCATGTCAGCTTATTTGAATAAAACCATGACTGTATGTATGAGAGCATTTTTTCTGCTGTAGTACACAATGATTCTTTTATATCACTAATTATGATACTCGTGTCATCTGCAAATAGTAGAATTTTGGCTGAGGTGTCTGGAGCCTGTATACCATTGATATAAATTACAAAAAACAATGGGCCCAGAATGCTGCCCTGTGGAACATCTATGTCAATTTGTTTTGATTCAGATATGAGTTTAAAATTGTGAAGATTGTTGGATGACCTCAGCTCAACAACTTGTGACCTGTTTTGTAGATAACATTCAAACCATTTTTTAACAGTACCCCTGATGCCTATTGCTTCAAGTTTCCCTAGTAATATTACATGGTTCACAGTATCGAAGGCTTTGGATAAATCCAGATTAATTCCAACAACCTGTTTATTTGACTCCAAATTTCTTACAGCTTCTGTTGTGTAGTCCAATATGGCTGTTTCTGCACTGTGCCCTGTTCGAAAACCATGTTGTCTGTTATTTATTAGTTTACGTTTTTCTAGATATTTTGTAACCCTGATTTTCATTAATTCCTCAAGTGTTTTGGAGAAGGCTGGGAGGAGAGATATAGGTGTGTAATTTTCTATTTTATGTCTGTCGCCATTTTTTTTTTATAGAGGTATCACTTTAGAGATTTTAAGTTTATCTGGAAATATTCCTTCACTAAGGGACAAGTTTGCTATGTGCACTATAGGTTTGACAACACATGGAGCAATTTTCTTAATTATTGATACAGGTACATCATCCAACCCAGAGGACATTTTGGATTTCAAGCATTTAATGACTTTGAAAAATTCATGCCCATCTGTTGGGATTGCCATCATGCTGGTATTTACCATTGGAGTCATCACTGTTCGTTGTTGCTTAAATTTACTACATCAAGTAAGGGGAATATTTACAAAATAATTGTTTACATAGTTTGCCATGGCATCTTTTTCTATGGGGATATTTCCTTATTTTTAAGATTGATTGCCTGGTCTTTAGTTTGACCCCCAGTTTCTTTTTTTATCATTTTCCACATCATTCTGGACTTGTTACTAGCCTGCCTTATTACTCTATCATTACTTAATAATTTTGCTTTTGCTATTACTTTGCGGTAAGTCTTTTTGTATGTCCTCACATACTCAACAAACTGCTGATCATGACATGTTTTTAACTTTAAACTTAGTAATTTCATGGTTTCACTTGACTTTTTAAGTTCGGGTGTAATCCAGGTCGCTTTGGATCCAGATGATCTATAACTCAAAAGCTTGTTTGGGAAACACATTTCAAAGTATGTCATAAAAGTCGAAGCAAATATATTGTAAGCACCATTTGTGTTTGTTTGTGCCAAGACCTCTGACCAAACTACATTTTTTAAATTATTTTTGAACTGATTACAATTTTCAGTAGAGAAAAATTGTTTGTACTCCTTTTTATTTTCCTCCTCCTTGGGAGTTGCAGTGAGATTAAAGGTTAGTGCATTATGATCTGATAATCCTGTATTCACATTTGTAACTGCAACTTCATGTGTGACCACATTTGAGAAGATGTTATCTATTAGGCTTTCACTGGAGTCTGTTGTTCTAGTGGGAGCTGATATGAGGGGGAACATGTTGAAGCTTTTTATTATGTCTAAAAACTTGTTTTTTACTGAACTCTGGACCAATAGATTAATATTAAAGTCACCACAAAGAATTATGGTAGAGTTCTCATTTGAGAAAATGTTGAGCATTTCTTCCAAATTCCTAAGAAAGACTTCAGTATCTCCAGATGGTGATCTGTAAATTGCTGCAACAATTATTTTCTTCCTTAAACTATATAACTGAATGGCTACTGCTTCAAAATCCTTTTCTATGATTAATAGTTTAGCCTCGTATCTTAACTTAAATTTAAGCTTGGGATTTAGATAAATGCATACACCACCACCTTTGGCATTTTGCCTACAGTACTGACTGGCAAGTATATATTGGCTTAAGTTTATTCTGTTTAGTTCACTGTCCCTGCACCAATGTTCCATAACGCATAAACAATCAATATGGTCACTATTTGCTGCTACCCCAAGTTCAAGGTACTTGTTTTTAAGACAGTGAATGTTCAGACTCATAGTTCTTAGCTGATTCGAACAATCCGACTGACCTGCGACTTTACACTCTGTTGATGCATTTTTTCTTACACTGTTACAAGATTTCATACCTTGTTGTAGATTCCTCTGCTTGCAAACATTTACCTGTTTTCCTGTTATGTGCTGTTGTTCACTGTTTTGTCCCAGCAAAACTCCTGGCTTCTCAAGGGAGGCTGCCTTCTTCTGGTGTGATGGATGACTGCTCCTATTACCTCTGCTGCTGCTGTGTGCTGTTTCAGTGAAGGCCAGTGATTCTGGTTGCTTGATTATTGATGTTGGAACTATTGCTTCTGATGTTAGTTCTGCTGCTGCTAATGTTGGTTCAGTAGTAGGTTCCTCTGTTGCTACTGTTTTTTGGATGGTCCATTTGCGTGCTGCTGCTGTTTGTGCTGGTGTTTCTGCTACTGGAGAATCATACCATCCCATTTCAGTGGCTGTCACTTTGGAATTGCATTTAATTGCTTCCCTTATTAAGTTTCATAACCTGGCCTTCCCTCTTCTTCCTGTCGGTTAAATTCCGCGCCTGTAGCACGTCATCTTCGTGGTGTAGCAATTTTAATGGCCAGTAGTGTACGAACTGTGACCCCCTCTGACAGGAAATCACAAATCCAGTCACATAATGCGACGATATTCCGTAAGCACGCAATTTCATTTCAAGTCACTTACTTGTGAAAGATAATCTGTTGCAATCCAGTATAACGTATGCTGTACGTATTTGTTCTTAATACTAGGAGATAGGAAATGCGATGGGTATTCACATTGATGGAGTATATGTTACTGGCTACTAATGCATCTAGGAGCAGTAGATTCATACTCAGTGTTGTAGATGGGCATGATATTGTCTGTGTCCTAAGGTGAGAAAGTAAGACAGCGTAAGACGCGCGGGATTTGCCGAGCGGTTATAGGCGCTGCAGTCATGGACTGTACGGCTGGTCCCGGCGGAGGTTCGAGTCCTCCATCGGGCATGTGTGTGTGTGTTTGTCCTTAGGATAATTTAGGTTAAGTAGTGTGTAAGCTTAGGGACTGATGTCCTTAGCAGTTAATTCCCATAAGATTTCACACACATTTGAACATTTTTTAAGACAGCGTATCCTTTTAGCTTACTTGAAGGATAATTTTGATTTAGTCAGGGCTAGACAAAGTATTAATGGCCTTGTGCATCACATATTCAGACATCTAAACTGTGATCCCAGCAACACTGCGATGCCACAAAAAACAGCATACTCCCGTAATCTTCCAACTGACATAAAGCATCTAAAGGGATACTAGCCTAATGAGGAGTACCCTAAGTTAAAAGTTGTTGGAATACTATACAGCTCACGTTCTAAACAGGGTGATTATAATGACAGTTCCAGTTTTAAAATGCTGTAAAACAAGAACAGCTGCTCAGAATGATGCCAAACGCCAATGGAATATTTTCGAATAAGGGGGAAATGTATGGAAAGAAAAATATTAAAGAAAATTTTCCCATTATATAGCGTTGCAAACGTCTTAATGTAAATGGGCTCTGCTACAGTTCTGTATATTGGCTTTCCTTGGAGATGAAATGGGCTTCGTCTTCCCACAAAATGTTACATGGCTGTTCATTGTCCACTTCCATTGGAGCAAGAAATTCTAGAGCAAATGTTTGTCTTACAAATGGTTGTCCTGTTGGCAGGTCAGCGTGAAGTAATTCCAGGACATGGGAAATTTCGTATGGACAGAATTGCAGAATGTTTCGTAGAATTTTATGCAGAGTGCTCACAGGCTCGTCCATAGTACAGGCGATTCTCCGTGAACTGCGAATTTACAAACCTCCATTAGACCGCTCCTCCAAAGTTGTGGCCACGTCTTCTATGCAATCGGTTCAACTGTTTTCGTCTCTCTGCTACACTTCACTTCAAAGAAGCTATCTTTTCGAATTTCTTAACAACTTTCTCCAGAGCCTTGGCCGACATCTGAAAAACGCCTTTATTCATACCTTGTACCATATTTGGAACTTCTGCAGAGCCACTGGCGTGGGGTCACCATTGTAGTAATAGACCTATTGCAGCAGTGTGTGAGCCTTCATTGAGACAGCCATGCCGAGCATCTCCCACGAGAACTGAGGAATAGACATGTACTTAACATCCTTTGTTTTGCATATTCTACCACATACAGTACCACATTTTGGTAAAATTTTCGTTGTTCTTTTTTATTTTGTTTCCACAACGAGTCCCCCAGATGATCTTCTTTTACAGAGTTTTGAAACTGGAACCTTAATTATAATCACCCTGTTTATAACATTAGTACCACTAACAAGGAATGAATTGGGATTTTTATTTTTATTTTCATTTTAACTCAAGAAGCAAGTCGGAAGTATCACTATGTATTAAAATATTTATCTTGTGAAAATAGGGCGCAGTTTATTGGCACTGTAAATATTTCTTGCTTTTCTGTATTCAAATAAATTAGATACGCAGATCATTAGCTCATGTGAGTATGAATTGTTTCTTCTTTAGAACAATAATTGGATTGAAGAGTTCCTAGATAACAGAACGCAGCATGTCATTCTCAATGGAGAGATGTCTTCTGAAGTAAGAGTGATTTCAGGTGTGCCGCAGGGAAGTGTCGTAGGACCGTTGCTATTCACAATATACATAAATGACCTTGTGGATCACATCGGAAGTTCACTGAGGCTTTTTGCGGATGATGCTGTGGTATATCGAGAGGTTGTTACAATGGAAAATTGTACTGAAATGCAGGAGGATCTGCAGCGAATTGACGCATGGTGCAGGGAATGGCAATTGAATCTCAATGTAGACAAGTGTAATGTGCTGCGAATACATAGAAAGAAAGATCCCTTATCATTTAGCTACAATATAGCAGGTCAGCAACTGGAAGCAGTTAATTTCATAAATTATCTGGGAGTACCCACTAGGAGTGATTTAAAATGGAATGATCATATAAAGTTGATCGTCTATAAAGCAGATGCCAGACTGAGATTCATTGGAAGAATCCTAAGGAAATGCAATCCGAAAACAAAGGAAGTAGGTTACAGTACACTTGTTCGCCCACTGCTTGAATACTGCTCACCAGTGTGGGATCCGTACCAGATAGGGTTGATAGATGAGATAGAGAAGATCCAACGGAGAGCAGCGCGCTTCGTTACAGGATCATTTAGTGATCGCGAAAGCATTGCGGAGATGATAGATAAAATCTAGTGGAAGACTCTGCAGGAGAGACGCTCAGTAGCTCGGTACGGGCTTCTGTTGAAGTTTCGAGAACATACCTCCAGCGAGGAGTCAAGCAGTATATTGCTCCCTCCTACGTATATCTCGCGAAGAGACCATGAGGATGAAATCAGAGAGATTAGAGCCCACACAAGAGGCATACCCACAATCCTTCTTTCCACGAACAATACGGGACTGGAATAGAAGGGAGAACCGATAGAAGTACTCAAGGTACGCTCTTCCACACACCGTCAGGTGGCTTGCGGAGTGTGACTAGATGTAGAGAATAAAATGTTGTTCGTTTAGTTTTAAAATTGTGTAAGGTATAGAGCTTTAACTTATCTATTGGGAAGTATAATAAGTAATTAAATTTCATATCATATTTACATGATGTCGATCCTCAAGTATTAATCCTCAGAGGCAAAACTGTTTATTAATAGTTTCTAGTTTATTAAGCAATTAGATTTTTCTGTATTCTCACAAGTTTACATTACGTGACTTGTGGTGTTTTAAAAATAACCAGTTGAATTAAGAGATGAATGGCAGTGTCATGTTTGAACAGGCTTCTGTCATCATTGATTTCCTGTTTAATGAGTGTGGACAAGCTACATAAAATGGTTACTTCAGTGTGGTTGGTAAACAAACATAAGTGCCAAAGGAGACCGGATGAGCATAGAAGTTGTTAGGAAAGTGTGTTACGTGTAAAAGGAACAACAAACAATGTAATTTGTAATACTGTTAATTCAGAGTGACTTTTCATTCTTTAGTTGAAGAAAGTATAAGAGACACGTATTCCTATTTGTCACATGGTCAGGTTATTTTCGTAACGAAGCATGATCTCCATGTAAACCTCCAATACATGAGTCAGATACTCTAATAGCTGCAAAAATAAATAAGAAAAGACAGAAACGAGGGAAGTTAAAAGCTTTCAAAGATATGTCGTATGCTAATGTCAGCAACTGCTGGGATGGGGTATGGCATATATTTGCAGCAGTGGGCGCTGGCATCAGCAGTCTGCCAAAGGCTGACACAACTACATGCCGTCATCAATGCGTGACAGGCGCAGTTCCTGTCAGCCTGCCTGCTGTTTTTTTTTTTTTTTTTACTTTATTGTTATTTGTATACCTGTACAAATCAGGCAGGCTGGCAGCGGCACACTACGCCGCTCTTCAGCCATAGTGTTCACAAAAGCATAAGAACGAAGAATGATAATGAACAAGTGACGGACAAAAGAGAGAGGTCACAGAGACACCAAAAACACGGGGTCGTTCACACGTGACGATAACAACACTGAAAACACGTTGACACGGCGCACAGAACACTGATGAATCCGACGGCACAAGTGAACGGAGTAGCGGGATGGCGGACACCAAAAACATTAAACGTCGTCACACACACGAGACACAGAAGGCGATGATCTCCGGCGCGCGGAAGTTCACTATGCGTGGGCGAGTCCGGGGACCTGCCAAGAGAGGAGGAGGAGGAAGGGGAGTGGGAGAGCGAGAGGGGAGAGCAGGGATGCCACGGGCAGGGGAGAGAGGGGGGATGGAGGAAGTGGTAGGGGAAGCCCGGGGGAGAGGGGTGGAGGGAGGGGATGGGGGAAAAGGAAAGAAAAGGGAAGAGAAGAGAACGGAGGGAGGGTGCCTAAAGGAAAGGACACTGGAAGTGGGGGGTGGGGCAGGATCAAAGTTGATAGGAGCGGTAGATGGAGGGGAGGAGGACATCATCAGGGAGGGGGAGCTGGCGGAAGCCACCTTGGGAGAGGGTAAGGAGGGTGGAGAGATGGAGACCAGGTGGGACATGCGAATACAGGCGCGGCAGCGGGCGGGGGCAGGAGAGGATCGGGGAGATGAGCAGGTGAGGAGGATCGAGTTTGCGGGAGGTGTACAGGACCCGTATCCTTTCAAGGAAAAGGAGGAGGTGGGGGAAGGGGATGAGATCGTAGAGGATCCGCATGGGAGAGGGGAGACGGATGCGATAGGCGAGGCGGAGAGCATGGCGTTCAAGGATTTGGAGGGATTTATAAAAGGTAGGGGGAGCCGAGATCCATGCTGGATGGGCATAACAAAGGATAGGGCGGATGAGGGATTTATAGGTGTGGAGGATGGTGGAGGGGTCCAGACCCCACGTACGGCCGGAAAGGAGCTTGAGGAGACGGAGGCGGGAACGTGCCTTGGCTTGTATTGTCTGGAGATGGGGAGTCCAGGAGAGGCGACGGTCGAGGGTGACGCCAATGTACTTAAGGGTGGGAGTGAGGGCGATGGGACGGCCATAGACGGTGAGATAGAAATCAAGGAGGCGGATGGAAGGGGTGGTTTTGCCTACAATGATCGCCTGGGTTTTGGAAGGATTGACCTTGAGCAACCACTGGTTGCACCAAGCGGTGAACCGGTCAAGATGGGATTTGAGAAGGCGTTGGGAGCGTTGCAGGGTGGGGGCAAGGGCAAGGAAGGCGGTGTCATCGGCAAACTGGAGAAGGTGGACGGGGGGTGACGGCGGCGGCATGTCCGCCGTGTACAACAGGTACAGAAGGGGGGAGAGGACGGAGCCTTGGGGCACACCGGCGGAGGGGAAAAAGGTGTAGGAATCGGTGTTATGGACGGTGACATAGGAAGGACGGCGGGAGAGAAAGGAGCCGATCAGACGGACGTAGTTAATGGGAAGGGCGAAGGTTTGGAGCTTGAAGAGGAGACCGGAATGCCATACGCGGTCATATGCACGTTCGAGGTCCAGGGAGAGGATGATTGCAGAGCGACGGGAATTAAGCTGTTCGGAAAGGAGATGAGTGAGGTGAAGGAGAAGATCGTCGGAAGAGAAGGACGGCCGAAAGCCACACTGGGTAACGGGAAGGAGGCGGTGCTGGCGGAGATGCTGGTGGATGCGGCGGGTGAGGATAGATTCCAGGACCTTGCTGAAGACCGAGGTAAGGCTGATGGGATGGTAGGAGGAGACGGCGGACGGCGGTTTGCCAGGTTTAAGGAACATGAGGATACGGGAAGTTTTCCACAGGTCGGGGTAGTAACTGGTGGACAGGACTACATTGTAGAGCCCGGCCAGGGTGGAGAGGAAAGAGACAGGAGCTTCACGAAGGTGACTGTAGGTGACACGATCGTGACCAGGAGCGGTGTTGCGCTTGGTGCGGAGTGTAACAATGAGATCCTGTGTAGTGATAGGGGCATTGAGTTCCGTGTGTGCAATGTTGCCCAAGTACTGGAAACCAGGAGCGAGGGGAGGGACGGAGGTGTCAGTTCGATCGCAGATATCCGGGAAGAGGGAGTAATCGAACTGGGGATCATCGGGGATGGAAAATACATCGGAGAGGTAGGAGGCAAAGTGATTGGCCTTACTAAGGGTGTCAGGGAAAGGGTGATCATCATGGAGAAGAGGATAATAGGGGGAGGGTTTAGTTCCGGTAAGGCGACGGAAGGCTCACCAGAACTTGGACGAGTTGATTGGTAGGGTAGCATTTAAACGGGTGCATGTCTGTCGCCAGTCCCGGCGTTTCTTAGCCGCGAGCAAATTACGAATATGTTGCTGGAGTTGCCGGTGGCGTCGTAGTGTGTCCGGATCACGTGTGCGGAGGAAGGCACGGTAGAGACGATGGGATTCACGGAGGAGGAGAACGGCCTGTGGGGGTAAGGTAGGACGGTGGGGGTGGATGGCGACAGTAGGGACGTGGGCCTCCACGGCCTCAGACAAGGTCTGCTGGAGAAAGGAGGCAGCATGGGTGACATTGTCAGGGTGGCGATAGGTGAAGGGGTGGCTATCGACCTGGGTGGAGAGGGTATCCCGGTAGGCATTCCAGTCGACACGGGAATAGTCATGGACATACTTAGGGGGAGGGTCAGTACGAGGGTCGGGGCGGGGGCGACGTCCGTCTGAAACGTTGATGAGGACAGGGAGATGGTCACTACCAATAGGCTCCAGGACATCCACCGTTATGCGACCAAGGAGATTGGGGGAGGAGAGAATAACATCGGGAGTGGAGTTGGATTCGGGACAGGTGTGCTGGGGGATGGGGATGAGATCGCCTTGAAGGGTGGAGAGGAACCGATGCCACCGCTGTAACTGGGCAGCGGAACGACTATGGATGTTGAGGTCGGCGGCGATCACGTAGGAGGAGAAGGTACGGTCGACGTGGGAGAGGAAGTCGAAGGGAAGAGGAGCGTTGGGGCGGACATAGATGGTGGCGCAGGTAACAGTAAGGCCGGGGAAGAAGAGACTAAGGATCAGGTGTTCGGTGGGGTCGGGAAGGAGAGGTTGGAGCCGAACGGGGATCTGGCGGCGGTGACCAATAGCAACTCCACCACGCGCAATTGGGAGGGGATTATCGGAGCGGTGGAGGACATAGGGCAAAGTATGGATGGTGTGGTGGGGTTGGAGGAAGGTTTCATTAAGGAGGAAGGCATCCATGCGGTGGGTGGCAAGGGTGTGCAGGAAGAGGTTCTTGTTGGCGGTAAGGGAGCGGATGTTGTTGAAAAGGATACGTTGCTGTCGCGCCATGACTGGGATTTAGACGAGGGTGTCAAGGCGGGAGAAGGTGAAATGGGCCTGGTTGTTGGAGTAGGTGGCGTACATCTTGAGTTGAAATATGGAACGGGCGGCGAGGGAGATCTGCTGGAGGGTGTGGGGGCG
This sequence comes from Schistocerca piceifrons, assembly GCF_021461385.2. NCBI lineage: Eukaryota > Metazoa > Arthropoda > Insecta > Orthoptera > Acrididae > Schistocerca > Schistocerca piceifrons. The sequence goes on along the minus strand of NC_060149.1, from coordinate 39,474,362 downwards.
CTGAAAGGGATGAACATTTTGAAGGACGATTGTGAGGAACCTGATGATGTCCTCAGCGGTGGGGGGGGGGGGACGAAGGGAATTGCCAGGAGGAGTGGGGGAGTCGAGAGGACGGACAGGTACGGTGAGTTCAGGAGTGGTTGGAGGGGGTCGGGCTTTACACTTTTGGGAGTAGGTGGGATGGGGTAGATTGCAGGTATTACAGGAGGGAGGGGACTGGAGGTTAGGGCACTGCCGGAGGAAGTGCGCTTGCCGACAATGCGGGCAGGTGGGGGCCTCGCGGCACTCAGCTGTTGGGTGTGCATTATAGCGCAGACACCTCTGGCAGCGCAGGGATTGAGGAGGGGAACGGGAGGGGTCGACCTTGTACCGCTGGTTGAAGAGGAGGGCACCCTCCTTCAGGAGATGGTCAATGGAGGGGGCATCCTCAGAGAAAACCCGCATAAGGCGGGTGGGGCCAGTCGAGTTGTAAATGCGGCGGACCGCCCGCACCTCCAGCGTGGGATGAGCCTTGAGTTGCGCCAACACCTCCTCCTCTGTGATCGACGGACTGAGCCGCGTGATCACGGCGGTGAGGGTCGGCGGGTGACGCGGGGGTTGGGGTTGGCGGGTAGGAGATGGAGAAGGAATAGGGGTAAGGGAGGCGTTAGGACCAAAACGGGTGATGGAGAGGCGGGAGAGGATGTCAGTATGGAGGGTTGGGCTGGGGGAGGAGGTAAGAACAGAATCCCGTCTGTGAGTAAGGTGAGAGATGGGGGCACCAGGGAAATGTTGGCGGAGGAGGAGGGAAAGATTCCGGGCCTCGAGAAAGGAAGGATCGGGATGGGACAGGAGAAATTTGTATAAACTGGGGGGGGGAGGAGGAGGAGGAGGAGGAGGTGGGAGCAGGGCCAGGCGGGGAGACATCCATGGCACTCTGGGGGGGGGGGGATGGAGGTCGGGGCGGGGCCTTTTTGGGAGCGGAGGAGGTGGGGGTGCCACTAGGCCTGCCTGCTGTTTATTTGCATAGTAAAATATCAGGAAGTATAGTATATAACCTGTGGTACCCAACATGTCCGAAGACGAATACCGGTACATATGCCTGCACTGGACAGAGATCAGCAAAGATGAAGGCCCACAGCGACAGAGAGACTGGGTAGCCTGTAACACAAGTTCGAACATATGACCCACTGGATAAGAGGTCGCCAGCAGAGGATAGTCACACGGCAAGTTGTACCGTCGCAAGTTGGTCCGAGCGAACTTTCGTAACTTCGGGGGCTGACATCTAGCGGCCTAACCGGGAGACACACAAGCGTCTGTCACTGCCTGCCGTGGGAAAGCTATTCAATGTCTCTTACTGGACGCGTATATTCATGCCACCTATTAACCTAAATAAATGATATTAAATATTATTCAATCATTTTTAAAATCGGTACACTACCTTTTGTTATTCAGGAGAAGATTCTATAAAAGTTTCAACATTGCAACTATCATAGTTTCGGAGGTACAAAAATTGCTAGAAAAGTCAAAAACCGACACTTAGGAAACTAAATTCAGTTAATTAATTTTGCACACTGAGAGTTCTGTTTATGTTTTCCAATTGTACCAAAAGATAAACAATTTATATTTCCTGAGATTTTCATATTATAATTTTCATTATTTTTCCTTTTTCGTAATGTAAAAATCAGACAAAACTATTATTTGTGTCTAATATTTTTGTGGGAATAAATGTGAGTAAATGAGAGTGTGTACGTAGGACATTCGTCAGATTTAAATGTATTATATACCATCTTAAGTAACCTGTCGTGGGAAAATGATCCTAGGGAATTTACCCACTTTGCTGATGACGTATGTCTAGGTGTGATTGCTCTTGTAACAGAGCAGCCAGAAAGTCAACTGGAGTAAAAACAGCATCTAAAGAATATTTCCAGAATCATCGCCATTTCGTTTTCGTTTATTAAACATTACTTTCATATTTTAAGGGGATACGGAATCACCTATCCCCGCAATGTTAATATATGCTTACTACAGGGAACATTTTCTCACAAACTACTGGAGACAGAGAGGTAAAAATTTTACTGTATGTGCATTCATATGTTACAACAATACTGAAACAACAGTTTATTGTCAAAGTATTTTCTTACAGAGATATTGTACATTTATTTTTAAGTAAATTTTTTCCATCGCTTTTTACTAGACTATCACCCCTAAGTCTTTTGTAAATCAAGTAATTAAAAAATCGTTGTTTCAGTATGTAATAGGGACCTATGTCACTACGTCATAAAAATTTCAGACTTCTAGGTTGACCAGTACCTGAGATAATGTTCCTAGATGAAGTAAAAAGTAAACTTACGGGAAACGGAGAAAGAAGATTAAAACATTCCTGATCCGTAGCTAATACCCCCTTCACAGTCTTCATAATCATCTTCAAGTCTTCTTTTGGCACCCCTCTGCACCTGTCTTGCTTTTTTCACTAATGTCTTGATTATATTATCAGCATGCCTTAGTCTGTGCTGATCTAAAAAGAACATAGCACGTACCGTACGGGAACCAACACACATACCCAACTTTTGAAGGACCTGGCATTTAGTTATATTTCCAAGATTGAAGGTTGCCACAGCATCATACACACCAAAATGTAGTGTATTAATTCCGACAAACACTGTTTTTGGGAGACGATGCCATATCACACTATTCAAGCACTCATTGGGGTTCTGCGTTTTTCCGTGAAGACATTTCATCAGAAGACTTCTGTCAGCCAGATCTCTGAAAATGGGCTTTATTTCTGCCATGATGGCTGATGGTAGACTGTGGTGGTGAATGTATTTCTCTCCTGTTGTTAGTCCCCTATTGTATTTACACCAGCTGTTTTCACCTTTGGGGCACAAACCATGTTGTGGATGCTCATCCGTGGATGCGGTGTGGAAATATAAAGCCCATATAGCTCTCCTCATTTCTTCAAGATTGCCTGTATTTTGCCTGATTGCAAGGCCATAGCAGTTCTGAATGTGGTCTATTATGGAATCAGTCAATCTTCCTCTGCCATCCAAGGTTTTCCCATCATCTAGTTTTTTCCCTTTCATAACTGATTTTAACCTTCTCAGCCTGGCACCCATTCTCTTCTGCACATGTCCTATACATTCAAGTTTGCTTATATTTACACTGTTCCCATATGGTTTGCTTTCCAAAACTTCTTTGAATGCTTTAGAGTCACCATCTCCCAGATATTTGACATAGCGAACATTATACCACTGTGAAGAGCGATGAAAAATTTTCTTCACCCCAGCAACCTCCATGCCACCACTACTACCATAATAATTAGCAATACAGTCATCACTGTGTTCATTTTTCAGCCTGCCTGTGCACCTACAGTATTTTATTGCAACATCAATAACCTTGCCAGTATCAACACTAGTTGCTGTTACAACACCATTGTTGGAGGTGTGGCCCCTTTTCTGCCACGTGCCATCAAACGCCACTGTGAGGTCACGACTGCCGTCATTTTCTTCCACTGCTTCTTCCACAGCAACCTGCATTGACTTCTGTGCTACATCTTCAACTGCAGATCCTAGTACATAATTGTAAGCTTCAAACTTTGAAGGTGCACTTGGAAGATTTAGAACACCACATAGCATATCACCAGCTGCTTTGCCCTTACCAATTGCTCGCAATCCATAAACTAACCTAATATTTACACTATAAAGTTCAGTTTTCTTGTATCCATTATTTACAGTTACTGAAACCGAACTTGGAAACTTACAGCTGTATTTACAAACACTGCATATTAAATTAAACTGGGCAGCCAGGCCAACATGGGATTCTACTTTCAGAGAAACGTTTCCATGACATTTTTTGCAGCACAAACTGTTTTCAAGAGCTTCACACAATATATTCGTATCAATGAGTTCAAAAACTTCATTCCCTCTATCAAGTAAATTATATTTCTCTTCCAAATCTCTTAGTTTTTTATGAGAAGCACTGTTTTCATTTGGTGTAAGTTCGTTCGGCAAATCAGTAATAAGTGGATTCACATTTTCCAACAGTGATGATGATGAACTGCTTTGCTTTGCTAATGAATCATTATTTCTTTTCTTTTGCCAGTTCACACGCTTTTTAAATACTTTTGCTTTAGCTCTAGGCATTTTCACTGCGAAAAATGAAGCACTAAATACGAAATAACTCAACAACAACTACTTTCTTATATCACACTGTTTACAAAACAGTCCCGCCACAAAGTCAAAGAGTAACTTGAGGAAACCAGAGAGAAACATTTTCGGGCAACTAGTGTATAAATAGTCGCTGGAAACCGGGATATTTGAATTCATGTCACTTTAAAGGTACTGCCAAAAAGTTCATGGTCAGCCACGAGAGACGTGTATAACTAAAGCGCAATACCCGATCTCACAAATATATAAAAATAAAATAGTTATAATTGTAGTAGAGCTATGTATGATACGTCATTTTAAAGAGGAAACATGGCAGAATATAATACGCCAATAAAAAAAAATTCGATTTTTTAACCCAAAATCCGATTCCGTATCCCCTTAATGTCAGAATGGCGTAAACGCGTCTGTGTATAAGGATTGGCGTAGGCCAGTATGATCATGAGCGAGTATACTGACTGGCAGGGAGTATTGATAGCCAATCAGAATTGAGACGGTTCCCGCTCCTTACCTGATAGTTATACTGGGAAACTGACATACGGCCGGAAGAGCGGTTTGCTGACCACATGCCCCTGCGTACCCGCATCCAGTGACGCCTATGGGCTGAGGATGACACGGCGGCCGGTCGGTACCGTTGGGCCTTCATGGCCTATTCGGGAGGAGTATAGCTTAGAGACTGCAAAAAGGGAGTGCCTCGCTAGCTTTGAACGCAGAAGGTCATGTTACTAGTGCGAGTCAAAATAATGTGTAAAATGAAGAAATATTTGGCTTCTCGCGTCCAGTTTGTGTGGTCGTAGTAGCAGTTGCATTTACAGACAGTTTTGTGAAGTTTGGAGGTTTTAGAATTGTTTTGTTGGAAAGATATTCGAGTATGAAAATTTGGCCTTCATAGTATCCGCGTGGCAAGTTTCAGTATTTAACCACTGAGCATTTTTGGCGAGCAATTTCTTTTTTAGAAATCCACAAGAAGGACCGAATGCAATAACTCAAATTAGTGGTAAAATTAATGACTGAGAAAACGTTGTTTAATTCAGGTTGGATTTGGACAGGTCTCTGACTGTTGTGCATGTGAAATGTATGTATGAGTTGTGAACTGGAAGAAAATAGTCAATAGTTTAAATGTTGACTGAATAGTACCTTTTTTGGCTATCAATGACAAAATAAACATTTTTGTGTGGAAATTTCGGACATAATTTTCCAGGAGCTAATCCATTTTCTTACTGCCCGATAAAATTGAATGACAGTTTTTCTACAGATCTTTCTTTCATTACTAGAGTTGCGCAGCCTCAGTAATTGTAGATATTAGATGGTGTTTTTTTCTTTATTTATCAACGCTGCTTTTACATCATCTTTTAAGTATCCACGTTGCCGAGTGAAGGGACATTTAGCAGAGGCCGTTCTGAGGTAGGTGAATTTTAATGTGCAGCTTGCACAGAGAACAAAACCCCGCCCCGCCGCAATTGGTTTTTTATCGGCCGGGAAAAACAATAGTGAAGTTCGGATGTGTAGGAACTTTATAAAAGCAGCAGTGTCCATTGAACTCGTGAAGTTTTTACACGCGAGTGTAAAAGGAACTATATTAGGACGATAGACACGTGTGCAAATGAAGTTTCATGAAGAATTGGCAGCCAGTGGAACGAGGTGGCAGACTACATTGGTGACCACGGAACTTCGAGAGACGGCGTTGCAGCTGCAGTGGAGCTCGGAGGATGGTCCCGCTGTTTCATCTGGCCGCGCAGTCAACCGGACGAGGCCAAAGGTAAGTAGTGTTCTAATTAAAGTTTTGTGTGCGTGTGCCAAGAAACTTTACAGAATGGCCGAAAAGAATCAGGAAATTGTAGACGAGAAACTGAAGGTAGCTTTAGGTAATGTAAATTATGAAGATGGTTCAATGATAGGTAATTTCAGTTTTGATGTATCACGAACAGAGGACTGGTTTACCTGAGTCAACATTGTCTAACTAAGCGCGCTGGAAGCCTGTCACTGTTAAAGAAATGAAACAGGAACCAATGTCAGGGGCTTGTGATTCAAAAGATAGTGTTTCAGGTATGTTTGCGAATATTCTCAAACATATGAAGGAGATGGGTTCAGATATTCAATCTTCACTAAGTTCTGACATTGACACAAAAATTAATAAAATGGGTAATGACATTGATACCAAAATGGATAAATTAGGTACGGATATGGATACCAAAATGAATAAATTAGGTTTGGAAATAAATGAGTTACACACTGAATTTGATCAGGAGTTTACTAACTTGTCAGTAGAAATGGAAGCTAAAATGGAGGATAAAATCTCGAATTTGAGAGATTCTTGGAAAAATGACCTGACTTTGTTCAGTAACAACGTTAAAAGTGACTTTAATCAGGTCGGACAACAATGTACACTACTGGCCATTAAAATTGCTAGACCAAGAAGAAGTGCAGATGATAAGCGGGTATTCATTGGACAAATATATTATACTAGAACTGACATGTGATTACATTTTCACGCAGTTTGGATGCATAGATCCTGAGAAATCAGTACCCAGAACAACCACTTCTGGCCGTAATAACGGCCTTGATACGCCTGGGCATTGAGTCAAACAGAGCTTGGATGGCGTGTACAGGTACAGCTGCTCATGCAGCTTCAACACGATACCACAGTTCATCAAGAGTAGCAATTGGCGTATTGTGAGGAGCCAGTTTCTCGGCCACCATTGACCAGATGTTTTCAGTTGGTGAGAGATCTGGAGAATGTGCTGGTCAGGGCAGCAGTCGAACATTTTCTGTATCTAGAAAGGCCCGTACAGGACTTGCAACATGCGGTCGTGCATTATCCTGCTGAAATGTACAGTTTCGCAGGGATCGATTGAAGGGTAGAGACACAGGTCGTAACACATCTGAAATGTAACGTCTGCTGTTCAAAGTGCCGTCATAGCATCATGCCGGGTGATACTGCAGTATGGCAATGACGAATACACGCTTCCAATGTGCGTTCACCACGATGACGCCAAACACGGATGTGACCATCGTGATGCTGTAAACAGAACCTGGATTCATCCGAAAAAATGACGTTTTGGCATTCGTGCACCCAGGTTCGTCTTTGAGTACACCATCGCAGGCGTTCCTGTCTGTGGTGCAGCGTCAAGGGTAACCGCAGCCATGGTCTCCGAGCTGATAGTCCATGCTGCTGGAAACGTCGTCGAACTGTTCGTGCAGATGGTTGTTGTCTTGCAAAAGTCCCCATCTGTTGACTCAGGGATCGAGACGTGGCTGCACGAGCCGTTACAGCCATGCAGATATGATATTTGGTCTTTTTGGATTTTATCGAAAATTTGTTCCTGGTCAGTTATTTAATGCACCTTGTCTGAGGGAGCTCTTAAAGAAAAATGTACCCTATAAGTGGACTGATGAGTGTCAAAGGGCATTTGAAGAACTCAAAGAGGCACTGGTGAATAGTCAGATTTTTCCAAGCACTTTTGTCTTGGATCCGATGCCTGTGGTTATGGTCTGGGGGTAGAATTATTTCAAATTGAAACAGTAGGAGAAAATCAGGTACATAAAACAATAGCTTTTGCTAGTCGATCATTGCAACAAGCTGAAAATAATTCATTTCAGAGATAGAAGCATTAGCAATCATTTTTGGTTTACAGAAATTTGAACAATACTTGTTGGGCCATAAAGTTTTAGTTTTCAGTGACCATAGTGCATTAACTTACCTACAGACGTGTCAATTTAAACGCAGCAGACTTCGGAGGTGGGCCATGTATATCCAGCAGTTTGATCTTCGCATAGAACACATAAGAGGCTCTGAAAACATTGTGGCGGATGCATTACCTCGATATGTAGAGGAGAACGAGCAGGATGGAGATTTAGTAGCAACACGGGATTGTGATGAAGTTTTGCTGGCGGTCATTCATAATAATAATTCAGTTACAGGAAGAAGGACCAATAAAACGTATTTGTAAAAATCTCAGGCGGGAAAAAACCAAGATGGCAATCTTAATTTGGTAAAAAAGCAGGTTAGGTCGTCCTGACTTTCCTAAGTTAACAGAGTATTACCAGATACACAAGGACATACTTTTTAGGCGAAAGAAGAACACTGGTGAAAATTGGCGTATTTGTTTCCAGAACAACACGTGGACTTTCTTATTGATTATGTACATAGGAAATATGGACATTATGGAGCCCGGAAACCTATTGCAAAGTTAAGTGAGGTAGTAATTTTCGATAATATGTGGCGAAGAGTACAGAAAAGACTAGTTTAAGGACAGCTTGCTGCATGTAACTTCGGGGGCTGACATCTAGCGGGCTAACCGGGAGACACACTGCCTGCCGTGGGAAAGCTATTCAATGTCTCTTACTGGACGCGTATATTCATGCCATTTATGAACCTAAATAAAAGATATTAAATATTATTCAATCATTTTTAAAATCTGTACACTACCTTTTGTTATTCAGGAGAAGATTATATAAAAAAATTAACATTGTAACTATCACAGCTTCGGAGATAAAAAAACATAGCTAGAAAAGTCAAAAACCGACACTTGGGAAACTATATTCACTTAGGAAATATAATAGATTATCTTTCGGTATAATTGGAAAACATAAACCGAACTCTCAGTGTGTATAATTAATTAATTGAGATTTTCATATTATAACTTTAAGTATTTTTTCCTTTTCGTAATATAAGAATCAGACATAATTATTATTTGTGTCTAATATTTTTGTGGAATAACTAAGAGCTGGAATTATGTAGCCCAGTGATGAGCCATGATGTGAACCATACGTAAGCGTTGATTAAGTGATGCGTACTCATTTTATTCATTGGAGACAGTTATCAGGACCCCAACGTGTAGTCAGAGAAATATTAGATAAAAAAAAATACAACCCCCATATCGAAGTGAATATATTCTCTTAAGGTTCAGGAAAGGACACCCCACACAGTGCCAAAATTGTATTTTAGTAAATTATTGAATGCTGATAAGCGACGTAATAAAATAACTATTTTTGCTTGAAGTCAAAGTGAAAGATTAAGAACTTTCTTCAGAGACGTTTGTATTTTCAAGAAAAGTTAAGTGTAAATATTTTACTAATTTATTTTTGAGAAAAATGTGATTTTGGAGAAAGATGGAAATTTTCTATAAATTAATAAGATTGTATGCTATTCAGTCCTAGCCTTTGGTATTCGATATAATTGTATACAACACTGTCATGAAGTTTAGATATTTGGTTAATTGAGAAAAACAACGTTTGATTAACAGTGTCGTGGTAGTTAAACATTCAACTTTTGGACGTAGTAAGAACCATAAAATGTAATTAAAAGAAGTTTTAGGTTCTTAGGGGTGTGTAGCGTTGCTAGTTGTTCCGGGCGAACGTTTGTTTTAGGATAGCTTGCTGCATGTAACTTCGGGGGCTGACATCTAGCGGGCTAACCGGGAGACACACTGCCTGCCGTGGGAAAGCTATTCAATGTCTCTTACTGGACGCGTATATTCATGCCATTTATGAACCTAAATAAATGACATTAAATATTATTCAATCATTTTTAAAGTCGGTACACTACCTTTTGTTATTCAGGAGAAGATTGTGTAAAAATTTCAACATTGTAACTATCATAGTTTCGGAGATAAAACACATTGCTAGAAAAGTCGAAAACCGATACTTAGGAAACCAAATTCAGTTGGGAAATATAATAGTTTATCTTTTGGTATAATTGGAAAACATAAACAGAACTCTCAGTGTGCAGAATTAATTAATTGTGATTTTCATATTATAACTTTAATTATTTTCCGTTTTCGTTATATAAGAATCAGACAAAATTATTATTTGTGTCTAATATTTTTGTGGGAATAAATGTAAGTAAATGAGAGTGTGTACATGAGACATTTGTCAGATTTAAATGTTGCATGATATACCGTCTTAAGTAACCTGTATGAGTTACATATGCCTGTTGTGGGAAATTGATCCTAGGGAATTTACCCACTTTTTTGATGACGTATGTCTAGATGCGATTGCTATTGTAACAGAACAGCCAGAAAGTCAGCTGGAGTAAAAACAGCATCTAAAGAATATTTCCAGAATCACCTTTTTTGTTTTCGTTAATTAAACATTACTTTAATATCTGTATGTCAGCATGACGTAAATGTGTCTGTGTATACGGATTGGTGTAGGCGAGTTTTGGGGCAAGTATGATCATGACCGAGCATTCTGACTGGCAGCGAGTATCGTCAACCAGTCAGAATTACCTGATAGTTATATTGGGAGTGAGGTTGCCAGAAGGTCGTCGCACGCTAACTTTGAACGCCGAAGGTCATGTTACTAGTGCGAGTCAAAATAATGCGTAAAATGAAGGAATATTTGGCTTCTCGCGTCCAGATTGCATGGCCATAATAGCAGTTGCATTTATGGACAGTTTTGTGAAGTTTGGAAGTTTTCGAATTGTTTTGTTGGAAAGATATTCGCGTGTGAAAATTTGGCCTTCATAGTATCCGCGTGGCATGTTTCAGTATTCAACCACTGAGCATGCATGAGCTGTGAACTGGGAGAAAATAGCCAATAGTTTAAATGTGGACTGAATAGTACCCTTTTTTTGGCCATCAAGGACAAAATAAACATTTTTGTGTGGAAATTTCGGACATTATTTTCCAGGAGCTAATTCATTTTCTTACTGCCTGATAAAACTGAATGACAGCTTTTCTACAGATCTTTCTTTCATTATTAGAGTTGTGCAGCCTCAGTAATTGTTGATATTAGGTGGTGCTTCTTATCTACGCTGCTTTTACGTCATCTTGTAAGTATCTACGTTGCCGAGTGAAGGGACATCGAGCAGACGCTTGTCTGAGGTAGGTGAATTTTAATGTGCAGCCTGCACAGAGAACAAAACCCCGCCCCGCCGCAAAGTGACCCAGCGAAGCGAAGGTACCAAATTATCATAGCGCGAAGTTAACAGTTGTTGAAGATGCTGGTGTTCGATATCAAATACACACCCCAATGCGGTCATGCACAGAGAATACCGACGAGTATCTGGGAGCATCTGAGAATGAGACTTTGATTTAGGGGTACAGCTGTGAGAGCTTGCTGGTCATTATTTCTCCAAGAGGAGCACCCTCACCGTGGAAGGAATAACAAACTGTAGCAGTTGGGTATCACTATTTGGTGTTGATGACTTCATTTGTTCTGATTTTCTTGTTCAATCACCTCGTGTAGGAGCCTAGCCACAACTGTAATATGGGCCAACTTCACCCTTCAGAGGTGCTGGCTTGCTTCTTTAGCTTCCTGAATAAGCGCCCTTTCATTTAAATACAACTTTTTGAGAACCGGTGTCTGTTACTTGCCTCCCTCTGTATGATATTGTTTTGCATAGTACTACAGGAACAATTTATCGCGCCCGATGATGTCGAGGAACATTGCAGTTAACAAGTCTGCAAATAACTTATAAACTTCTAGTTTTTTTTTTTTTTTTAATAGCAATTGTTTCGCAGTGGTGTATATCGGTGTCTAGACTTCAGTTGATAGGGTAAAAATTGTGTATTCACGTTCCTCCAAGATACGTTTATCTAAACACGACGGTAGCTACCGTATTATTGTGAAAGACGTGGAACCTAATATCAGTGATGTAGCTAATAGGGTTGTCAGTAACATTAAAGCATATGGCTTTCTCGGAACGGATTGAGGTTCAGTTGTAATGAAACACAATGTATGCAGTTTCAGACACGTCACTCGTGTAAAAGCGAATTTTTGTTGCCTGAACGTGGTCTAACAGTCTATGAATTCGACCATTTTAAATTCCTAGCACTTAGGGTAGATGAAGCTACCTTGGAAGTACCACGTTTAAGGTCTTGTGCAGAAACTGAATGCAGCGATATTCACTTCAAAGACAATCTCAACTGTATCTCACACTTAATCACGAATGCTTGGTCCCTTTTTATTACTTTCACTCTATTATCTCATATAGTATCATATTTTCGGTGAAGTCTGTGCACTGAACAAGAAGATTCTCAGACCTGAAAATGGTGGGCTAATTAACTTCAGTTTTGGTGGGCGAACTCTGCATAGGCCGTAGATCAGATTACTCAGATTGTAGCTCAGCCGTTCCTGTACATACATTCCATGCTGGGAATTGTTGACAGTATTGACTCTTTCATAAGAAACTGCAACCTCCATTCCGTTAACACTAAATGAAGAAACGATGTGCCCTTGCGTAACACTTCCTTAATCAACTAATTAACGATATGCCCTTCCATAACACTCCCATAATCATTGTACGGAAAGGTGTGCACTATGCACCAGTTCTCATTTTCACCAGGCTTCCAGCAGAGCTAAAAACTGTGTGATTAAATCTCAAGTATTCATATAGAACTTGAAGATTTCCATGAGGCAAGGTCGTTTTATTCTGTACAGAAGATCCTCACAGCGGCTAAGAACTTTTCTATGTAGTGTGTTATTTGTTTGTATACTGTCTCTTTTTCGTGTCTTATTAATTCCTTAATTCTTTGTTTATAAATTTTCTAATCATCATTCTGTAAACTATGTACTATATATATATAATGTTCAACCTCTCTAAATAATGCACTGCATTGTCATTAAATGTCATCTCATGCGTGTGTCTGCAAAATACTTCCTGTCTCTGCGTCTCTCTTTCCACCTCTGCCTCGTCATAAATTTCATCTCATATGTGACCACACTACGTTAAAAACAAATATTTGCGCATCCACTTCATCATCATCTACATTTAAGTCTACATACGTACTCCGCAAGTCATCATATGGCGCGTGGCAAAGAGTACTTTGTACGACTACTAGTCATTGCCTTTCCTGTTCCACTCGCAAACAGAGCGAGGGAAAAACGACTATATGATTCCAGCTCTAATTTCTCTTATCTTCGTGGTCTTTACGCGAAATGTACGTCGGTGGAATTAGAAAACCTCTGCAGACGACTGCAAATGCTGGTTTTCTGAATTTTCTCAGTAGCGTTTCTCGGAAAGGACTTCACCTTTCCTCCAGGGATACCCGTTTGACTTCCCAAAGGACCTCTGTGAACACTCGCACGCATGTTGACCGAACCTACCGGTAACAAATTTAACAGCCTACCTCTGACTCGCTCAAGAATGGATCGCACTAAAATGATCTATAGGCTGTCTCCTTTACACATTAACCACGCTTTTTCTACAATTCTCCCAATAAACCGTATTCGACCACTGGCCTTCCCTACTACAATCCTTTCATGCTGCTTCCATCTCATACCGCTTATCAACGTTACGCTCATATAGGAACATGACTGTGTCAACGAGGACACTGCTATTGCTGTGTTTGAACATTTCAGGACTGTTTTTCCTACTCCTTTGCATTAACTTACATTTCTATATTGTACATGGTAATGGGTAATAATGGTAAAAGATTATGTTGTATTCTGCTCCCATTACTTTAACTTAGCCTCAGGCAGTGGCGTGAACAGTTACGTTAACTACCCCGCAGTACTTGTGGCCGACTCACACGCTATTATGCTGATCTAGGGACACCACGACGGTATTGCTGAGCGAGAGATCCCAACTTTCTGCCACCAACCCGCTAATGCGAGGACCGGGTGCCGTCATGTGAAGTAAGCAAGAGGATCGGCGAGGTAGCGGCCGAAGAGCGGGTCGCTCTCTGGCCTACTAGCTTCCTTAAGCCGTCGGCACACGGACCGTGCTGTCGAATGTTAACGTTGAGCGTGCCAAGTTCGACGCGCTGCTGAACGCTCAGGAACGATGCGACTTGTGCATACGGTACGTGGGCCCCCAACGTGGAATATGCGAACGCAACGCGCTCCAGCGGCAGTTGAGGGGTGTTTCTAGTTCGTAAATCACACTGTTTACTCAATGGGTACGTACAAAATTCCCACGTTAGCTCTATTAAAACGCACGTTTTCTCCATCGTCCACGAAAAGGAAAGTACCATGTCCAATCAATAAGGGCACAGGCTTATGAAAGTTCCATTACAAACAGTACGGTACAAATTTAGAATCCTTCTCTGCATAAGATAAACATTATTTCATCATTCCCACATTTTAGTACAACCCCAAGGTCAGACCTACTTAATCACTCTTCCTACCCAGAATCTTTGCAACATGTGAATTACGAAGCGTAAAAGAAAAAGGAGCAAAATATCTTTATACAAGTAGCGCAAGCTGTCTTGTTGATTAAGCCAATCGAACAAAGTCACCCATCAAAAAAAGGTGAACTTATATTTACATTACATCAAATATTATAGTATATACTTATAGTAAACTAATAATAAAGTATCAGAACCTAATAAAAACGCGAATGTTAGGAAATAAAACTTAGTAGTGTCAAGAGGCAAACCACTGCCCCAACCAACAAACAATACTAGACAATGACGCTACTCGTTACGCTAAACCAACAATAGACGCATAGCCAGCAATCATTGTATGTTACCCATTGCAGAAATCCTTATCGTAGATATGTTACAAATTAAAATTTAATTATAGTAAATTGTAGTAAGAATAATGCGTTTTGGGTGGATCTTCAGTGTGTCGCTGCCTTCAAATAGCCTACTGTCATAATACGCAAGTTACAATAATTCTTTTGCCATGAATATGATGTTTCTCATTATTTTATTGGAACGAATCACACAGTCAACAACGGTTTTCCAGTGATTCTCAATTTGCTAGTACTCAGAAACAGCATATATACATATAAGCTTGTAATGAATGCCAATATGGCACCTCACAATTGTGTACCGAAGGGAGACGGCGTGCTTGTGACGTAGGTGGCGTTGTGTCATCTCATTGGTCAACGCTCAGACGCACGCTCAGAATATCTGACATGCCAGATATTGCTCTGCACGTTCGGAAAGACTCCCGAACGTGCTATTCCACGTTATGACGTCAGAAATTCGGCATGCTCAACGCTCAACGTTCGGATGCACGGTCCGTGTGCCAACGGCTTTAAAGCTGTCGAACGTCATCGTTGAGGGTGCTGAGTACAACGTGCTGCTGAACGCTCAGGAACGATGCGACTTGTGCACACGGTACGTGGGCCCCAACGTGGTAATGCGATCCCGACGCACTCCAGCGGTAGTTGTGGGATGTTTCTATTAGTATATCACACTGTTTACTCAACGGGTGCGCGTAAAATTCTCACATTACCTCTATTAAAACGCACGTTTCCTCCATTGTCCATATCCTAGTAACGTTGTTCTATATGTAATATACACAAAAACTTCAGTATCGATGTACACGTTTTTAAGACAAAAAGGAAAGTACCATGTCCAATCAATAAGGACACAGGCTTATAAAAGTTCCATTACAAACAGTGCGACACAAATTTGCAATAGGTCTCCACATAAGATAAACATTATTTTATCTTTCCCACATTTTACTAAAACCCTTTGATCATTCTTACTTGATATCTGTTCCTATCCAGTAGCAGAATATTTAAAAGACGTGAATTACGAAAGTCAAAAGAAAAGGGAACAAAATATCTTTATACAAGTAGCACAAGCTGTCTTGTAGATTAAGCCAATCGAACAAACTCACTCCTCAAAAGGTGAACTTATATTTACGTAACATCAAATATGTAGAACATACTTACATTAAACTACTAATAAAGCATCAAAACCTATTAAATATGCGAATGTTAGGGAAAAAAAACATTTAAGCTTCGCGAGACACAAACCATCGTTCTACCACCAATCGGGTCATGTATCATTGACGCTACTCACTATGCTAAAGTGACATTAATGCATCTACAGACAATTCTGACATGTTACACATGCTAAATGCTTTGATCATCGCTATGTTACTACCTGAAATTTAATTATAAGAAATTGTACCAAGAGCAATGGATTTTTTGTGGATCCTCAGTGTGTTGCTACCTTAAAATGACATACTCTCATAATACGCAAGTCAAAGTAATGCTTTTGCCACGAATAAGACGGTTCTCATTATTTTATTGCACGAATCACAGTTAATCAAGGGGTTTTCAAGTGATTCTCAATTTTCTGGGGCTCAGAAACGGCATATATACGTGTAAGCGTGAACGGAATGCCAATATGGCGCCTCACAGCTCTGTGCTGAAGGGAGATGGCTTGCTTGTGACGTGGGTGGCGTTGTGCCATCTGATTGGTAACGCTCAGACGCACGCTGAGAATATCTGACATGATAGATATTGCTCTGCATGTTCGGAAAGACTCCCGACCGTGCTGTTCTACGCTATGACGTCAGAAACTCAGCACGCTGAATGCTCAACATTCGGATGCATAGTCCGTGTGCCGACGGCTTAAGCCGTCGGCACACGGACCGTGCTGTTGAACGTTAACGTTGAGCGTGCCAAGTTCAACGTGCTGCTGAGCGCTCAGGAACGACGCGACTTGTGCATACGGTACGTGGGCCCCCAACGTGGAATATGCGATCGCAACGCACTCCAGCGGCAGTTGAGGGATGTTTCTAGTTCGTAAATCACACTGTTTACTCAATGGATGCGCGTAAAATTCTCACGTTAGCTCTATTAGAACGCACATTTCCTCCATCGTCCACGAAAAGGAAAGTATCATGTCCAATCAATAAGGGCACAGGCTTATAAAAGTTCCATTACCAACAGTGCATTACAAATTTGGAATACTTCTCCACATGAGATAAAGATTATTTCATCATTCCCACATTTTAGTAAAGCCCCAAGGTCAGTCTTACTTGATCACTGTTCCTACCCAGTAGCAGAATCTTTGAAACTTGTAAATTACAAGGCGTAAAAGAAAAAGAAGCAAAATATCTTTATACAAGTAGTGCAAGCTGTCCTGTAGAAAACTCACCTCTCAAAGAAAGGTGAACTTATATTTACATAACATCAAATATTATATTATATATTTATATTAAACTAACAATAAAGTATCGGAACCTAATAAAAGCGCGAATGTTAGGAAAAAAATTCTGGCAGTGTCACGACGTGAAACACCGCCCCAATAATCAACAATTTACAGGACAGAGACGCTACTCATTGCACTAAACCAACATCACGTCCCGCACAGTAAATCGTATTATGTTACCCTGTGCTGAACACCTTAGTCCTAGATATGTTACTAATTGAAATTTAATTATAACAAATTGTACCAAGAACAATACGTTTTGGGTGGATCTTCAGTGTGTCGCTGCCTTCAAATAGCCTACTCTCATAATACGCTAGTTGCAAAAATTCTTTTGCCACGAATATGGTGTTTCTCATTATTTTATTGGAACGAATAACACAGTTAACAACGGGTTTTCCAGTGATTCTCAATTTGCTGGTACTCAGAAACGGCATATATACATATAGGCTTGAAATTAATGCCAATGTGGCGCCTCACAACTCTGTACTGAAGGGAGACGGCGTGCTTGTGAGGTAGGTGGCGTTGTGCCATCTCATTGGTCAATGCTCAGACGCGCGCTCAGAATATCTAACATGCCAGATATTGCTCTGCACGTTCGGAAAGACTCCCGAGCGTGCTATTCCACGCTATGACGTCAGAAACTCGGCACGCTCAATGCTCAACGTTCGGATGCACTGTCCGTGTGCCGACGGCTTTACCCTCTGGACGTGTCCACCAATTCTTCCTATTGAGGGCGAAATGGTTGCTCCGTACCAGGTGCGGTTCACTCCGCAGCTGTAGCCAGTTTCCGTGAATATTGTACCCCTTAGCGGAAGTTGTTTGGGATAAAACCCATTTTTCTCCTGAATCCTGGCATTTCTCATATTACGTGTAGGAAAAACACCCTGGATGCCCACCTGAGCAAACGTTAAAACCTGCGAAGATCCCAGCGAGGATCCCCCATACTCTACCACCCTGCGCCACTCGCCTCGCCCTCACCTATCCCCTATAGCTCACTCACAACAGGTCCTCATCTCACCCCCATAGCTCGCTCACGAACGGGTCTTCACCCCACCCCCTATAGCGCGCTCGCAGCGGAACACCGGAAACAGTACCTGCATTTGCGGTTTGGAGCCCGTGTGATGTTAAAGTTCCCTTTATTTACAGTAGTTGTTTTCGTTACATCTCCATCTCCATCTACATTTATACTCTGCAAGCCACCCAACAGTGTGCAGCAGAGGGCACTTTACGTGCTACTGTCATTACCTCCCTTTCCTGTTCTAGTCGCGTATGGTTCGCGGGAAGAACAACTGCTGGAAAGCCTCCGCGCGCGCTCGAATCTCTCTAATTTTACATTTGTGATCTCCTCGGGAGGTATAAGTAGGGGGAAGCAATATATTCGATACCTCATCCAGAAACGCACCCTCTCGAAACCTGGACAGCAAGCTACACTGTGATGCAGAGCGCCTCTCTTGCAGAGTCTGCCACTTGAGTTTGCTAAACATCTCCATAACGCTTACCAAATAACCCTGTGATGAAACGCGCTGCTCTTCTTTGGATCTTCTCTATCTCCTCCGTTAACCCGACCTGGTATGGATCCTACACTGATGAGCAATACTGAAGTATAGGTTGAACGAGGGTTTTGTAAGCCACCTCCTTTGTTGATGGACTACAGTTTCTAAGGACTCTCCCAGTAAATCTGAACCTGGCACCAGCCTTACCAACAATTAATTTTATATGATCATTCCACACTTGCTGCATTCCACATTTAGTGGGGAGTGCACATGGTATTTTCGGTTTGTGCGTCACTTGTTTTTAAATCATTGTAGGTTCATATGAGCAGTTGCCAGTGGGCTCGTGCACATGCGCAGAGCTCAATTCGCGTATGAGCAGTGCCTTCCTCCCGCTTCTGGCTACTTGAAGTGTGGCTGTTTCCTGTATGAGCAGTAGCGGCAAGTAGCCAGATGCTACCCGGAAAAATTTTTCTGGCGCACCCAAGCTGCCAGTTTGACGCATGCGCAGAACAAGCTGAATTATACAGAATGAGATTTTCATTCTGCAGTGGAGTGTGTGCTGATATGAAACTTCCTGGCAGATTAAAAGTATGTGCAGGACCGAGACTTGAACTCAGGATCTTTGCCTTTCGCAGGCAAGTGCTCTACCACTGGGCTACCCAAGCACGACTAATGCCCCATCCTCACAGCTGTACTTCTGCCAGTACCTCGTCTCCTACCTTTCAAACTTTACAGAAGCTCTCCTGCGAACCTTGCACAACTAGCATTCCTGAAAGCAAGGATATTGCGGAGAAATGGCTTAGCCACAGCCTGGGGGATATTTCCAGAATGAGATTTTCACTCTACAGCGGAGTGTGCGCTGATATGAAACTTCCTGGCGGATTAAAACTATAGCATTAATGTGCCAGGAAGTTTCAAACTGAGTTATAGTGGGGGGGTGGGGGGGGTCCTTCCTCACATGACCCGTGTATATGTTTCGTGTTTTCGTAATATTGCTGGTCTCTTCATTTACAGCTCCTAACCCAAATGAAATCAAAACAGATTTCTGGAGCCATCAAATGAATTAATATACATTCTCATAACCATCAAAGACCAAAATAAGTTAGTAGTTTCAATTTCCTGATTTTTTATTATTTCCTCATTATTAGCAATCAACCATTAATGTCTTAATGAAGCTACTTCTGTCTATTTTACAGAGAAATCTGCTTCTATTATTTTTTTCCCACTGAGGCAGTTAGTTTTCTGGGACGAATGACATTATACCATAATAAAGAACCTAACATGAGAATACAGTACTGGACCAAGAAAATTAGTATCACGAAAACCACATGAAAAGCTGAATATCATGTGCTTCATAGTGCATCTGGACATAGAAATGTGCAATTACAGCGGAATGAAGCAGTTTAGTATGTTTTATGAAATTCCGATGCTGCTGGAGTAGTCTCTGATGTCCTGTTCCTTTTATGACACTGAAAGATCTCTTAATGCTATATACGTGTGAACATACGTAAACATTTACTTGAAGCTGACTGAGTAGGCTAATTTGGTCAGTAGTTTTGAACTAAATATTTTGTTTCAAATATGACAGCTGTAGCAGAATTTTACGAATCTGCTTTCTGTGAAAGTGTTTTTCGGCCACAAGGCACTTGTCTAGTAATTCCTCTAGGCCTGAAGTTATTTCTTAATTTGTGTTTACGTCTTAAATCTATAGAATGCCATTCTATGCTAAATTGTAGACTGGCAGCATACCATGTTTTATCGTTTTAACTCCCCAAATGGCTTTATTCCTAGAGTAGAATATAAACTGTCAGTTGTACAGTTTCTTTGCCTCACAGACAACCTTGTTAATTTTTTACACATTTTGAAATAGTCATGAAATTTATTGTCCTTTATTCCGGTGTAAGATACACAAGAAACTGTTTCATACTTTTTTTTTTGCAAGAAATATATATTCCATAGTACTAGCTTTTTGCAGTGCTGCGTAGATGTAAACCTGTTGGAAATGTTACATAACAATGTTCCAGAGTACGAATTAGAAAAAAATAAAAATCTGTCAAAGTCACCCCATAGCAAAATGTAATGGTACTTCGAGCTGTGGAGTCTAATTTTGAAATCATATTTTGCCAAGAACTGCTTCCTTATTTGCATCCTTTATCTGGGTGGGATATGATACAACAATTACTATAAGCAAAACTCTGTATGACCTCTCAACATGGCGCAGGGCTACACATGGTCACGTGATGTCCCACCACACCCGAAATTCCAACAGAAAAGGGACGAAAAGTATGAGCAGAGCAAGCACCAAATATGGGCTGCCAAAGTCATCGTAGATGCGCATGCGCAGTATGGCCTGTTGTAGGGCGCTGTCTGGTAACTGAACTGCTCAAAAGAACTGTGAGTGCGGAGGGCGCGTGGTATTTTCGTGCTTTCTTCGTTGGCAGTGGTTCCTTTGTGAGTGCGTGGTACTTTAGTTTTTTGCGTCTTTTTTTTCTACTGATTGAACCTACAGTGTTGCGTTTGTGCTGCGAAAATGAGTGCTTTTAAATGCGAAATGTGAGGGAACGAGTATAATTACAGAAAGAATCTCAGTCAGCATGTTTGCAAAAAACCATCAACAGAAGCTTGCTGTTGCCACTGAAGCGCCTGTAGCTTCTTATCAGTGCTACGTGTGAGACAAAATTTTTTCTCTTAAAAGTAATTTGTATCGCCACCAACGAAATATTCATGGTTTTGCAGGAAGTGTACATCGTGCCCATTTGAAAGTAGTTCAAAACGGAGTTGGATAGGTCATTTACAAACTGCTCATGAAATTCAAGTTAATTCCGAAGATTTGCAGTTCTCAAATGAAAATGAGTTTTTACAGTGGAATGAAGGCACTGAACACACGATACATTCAAAGTTTATTAAAACGCATGGATCTACTAGCTCTACACATTATTATGGTTGCCGTCGGTCAGATAACTTTATCTCCAAAGGTAAAGGCACAAGACATCTTAAATTAACAGGCAGCAACAAAATGAATGGAAAGTTCCCTGCAGAGATGAAAGTAACTACTGTACACAAAGGTGGAACATACAAAGTACGTTTTGTGTCGTCCCACGATGGTCACAAAGAAGATTTGAGGCACCTGCCACTGAGTCAAAAAGAGCGGGAAACCTTAGCAACAGATATTGCAATGGAACTTCCGTATGACAAAGTTCTAGATAACGTACGGACAAGTTTGCAGGATTCAGAATTGCAAAGAATCCATTTGACTACCAAGCAAGACTTACATAACATTGCAGCAAGCTATAACCTCTCCTATACATCGGTCAGTCATCAAAATGATGTAATCAGTGTCGAACCTTGGGTAAAAGAAATAAACGAAAGTGAGAATCCGTGTGTGTTATTCTATAAACCACAAGACTCGACTAGTGAACATCAAGAACTGAGGAGTGAAGATTTCGTATTGGGGATAATGAGTACAGAACAACGCGAAATGTTATCAAAATATGGAGAAGACTGTACCTGTATTGATGGAACCCATGGGCTTAACGGGTATAATTTCGAAGTGACCACTCTGTTAGTACTGGATGATCTCAGGCAAGGATTCCCATGTGCTTTTTTAATTTGTAACGGGAATAACATCAATGTTTTAAGTATATTTTTACAGTACGTAAAATCACAGGTTGGACCAATTTGCACCAATGTATTCATGTCTGATTTGGCAGAGTCATACAGTAATGCATGGAACAGGACAATGGGTGCTCCTAAGATGAGGGTCTATTGTACCTGGCATGTGGACAGAGCATGGAAAACTAATATCAAGCGGAAAATTGCAGATCTGGATAAAAGAAATGAGGTGTACTGGGTCATTAAATCAGTGTCAATGTTGAGAAATGTAAGTATGTTTTAGGAATCACTGCAAAAAGCTCTGCAGAAGCTCAGTAGTGACCCTGACGCATCAGAATTTGCTTCATACTTCAAGACGCACTATGAGGGAAATGTGGAGTGTTGGGCCTACTGTCACAGAATGTATGCTGGTCTCAGTACCAACATGCATGTGGAGAGTATGCATAGGACGTTAAAGGAGATACATGGTAATGCAAGGCAGAAAAACCACTGGACAAAGGCATATCTACACTAATGTCCCTAGTTACAGCCAAGATGTTTGACTGGCTTATAGCAAATGTAAAAGGGAAGATTACAAGCAAAGTTCAAGACATCTGTAATAATCACAAAACTAGTTTGTTAATGGACAAGGACCTCATCACTGAGGTAGATGGTGGTTGGGAAGTGCCATCCACATCATCTTCAGATGTGTACATTGTTCAAGATAACACAGATATCTGAGGGCACAAATTAAAATGTAGTGATTGCAATGTGTGCATACATCAGTATTACTGTACATGTATGGATTACAGTATTAGATGCAATATATGTAAGCACGTTCACACTGTTTGCCATGATGACAGTGTCGGTGAAAATCCGTTGCAAAGTCCAGAGGTACTGGGTACTGAGGATGATGTTGAAGCCACCAGTGAGAGAGAAGCAATATTAGCCGAAGTAAGCACAATATCTGTTTGAAAAACACTGAAATCATTGTTAGAAGGGAGGCAGAAGCTTATTTCAGTGTTTTCCAATATTCTCAGCTGAATGATAGAGGCTGACTGCAGTTAGCTAAAAAAAAAAAACTGTTATCCTTAAAGGCAAATGTAGGAGCTGTTCGAGCCCAAAATGGTTATTTCAGACAAACAGATAAGGGCCGCAAGAGAAAGCTTATGCCACAGAGGAGGCTGTTTCCTACCAACAAGAAAACAGCATGTAATATTTCTCTGGCTGTTCCAAATGCTGAAGAAAGCTGTGAAATAGTAAAATCACTTCTGAATGAGGGTATGTATCAGTTTTCAACTTATTGAGTAGTTATGTTTATGTGTTGAACCTTGGTAGAGTAAAATGTAAGTCATGGCTAATATACGAATTTATGTTCAGTACCCGTCAGTTTTGTGTGAATTTATATATGTATATTGATACCTTTCTATTCTATTTTACTGTCTGCAATATATTATAAAATTAATTTACAGGCCTGGACATGAATCACATTGTTGCTGTGCAGCATGGTTATGCCATACCAAATGTGCAACAGAGCACAATAGGTAACACTTCAACAGACCCATTATTCCGAATGTATCTCATGCTGCTCTAATGTTCTCATATCAACTAAAGATGGCAGATTAAGTAATATTTACAATGTTGCCATTCAGTAGCAATGTAGTGTGTTTGGATTCTGATTTAAAAGTTACTGGCAGAGGAGTATATGCTACCTTTTAGACCTATCAATTTTGTCAGAATAATAACACAAAAATTATTTGCAGGGCTTGACACTCACAATGAGGTCCATGTTGTGGTACAACCACACACTATGTCATGGCAGTCAGCTGTTCATCTTGGTGCATCAGATGTGTGTAAAATAAATCTAATGGAGATTACATAATCTGAGTATAATGAAATCTGAAGTTATATATGTGTACTGATACCTTTATATTCTATTTTATTATGTCTGCACTATAATATAAAATTTATTTACGGGATTGGACATGAACCACATTGTTGCTGTGCAGTGTGGTTACACCATATCAAATGTGCCTCACAGCACAGGTAACACCTGATGGGACCCATGATATCAAATGTCTGTGGTACTGCTCCAATGACCTTATATTCATCATCAATGACAGATTATGTTATAGTTAGAATGTTGCTATCAAGTAGCAGTGTAGTGTGGCTATATTCTGATTTAAACTTTTCTTACAGTCCAGATTACACCCCCTCAACGGCAGAATGGGAGACGGTCTCAGTTTGCAATATGTATTGTATTGTATTGTATTGTATTTATTGGTCCAGTAAATCTTACATGTACAGTACAGCACATCAGATATTGGACAGGCCAAAGTATATCTTATAATTAAAACACTTTAGAGACTAGAAAATTATGTTCACAAAATTTTACAGCACTTCATATACTGGGCAAGTCAATGTGTGAGTTATAATTGAACCACATTAGAAACTTGAAGTTTACAACTGAATACATGTATAAGCCAATATTAACGATTAAAGTATTTGCATGATCCTCACTTAAGCTCTAAGGATTTTTGAGGAACTCTTCTACACTATGAACTGACATGTACACTAGAGAATTACATTCACAGAATTTTACTTCATATACTGGGCAAGTCGCTATACAACTTATACTTGAACCCCATTATAAACTTGAGAATTACATCTGAATGTATTTATAGGCCAATATTAATGGTTACAGTATTTGCATAATCATCACTTAGACTCCCGAGGATTTTGGAGGAACTCTTCCACACTATAAAAGCAATGTGTCAACAGATATTCTTTTAATGCTGCTTTAAAATTTTTTACATCTGTCATTACTTTAATTTCTCTTGGCAATTTATTGTAGATAATTTTTCCATGGTGTAATGTTCCTTTTTGGCACAAACTGGTTTTTGTATGGAGTACATGAAAGTCAGTTTTCTGTCTTGTATTATGATGATGGACATTTTCATTTTTGGGGAGGATACTAGGATTTGTTATTGTATATTTCTTTATAAACATTGCACTTTCAAATAGGAAAATACATGGAAGGGGAAGAATCCCCATCCTTTTAAATAATGGTCTACATGGTTTGTTCCTTTTTATTCCAGCCATGATTCTCACTATTCTCTTTTGCATCCTGAAGAGTTTTAGGCAGGATGGCGAGTTACCCCAAAAAGTGATCCCATATTTTAGGACAGAATGTATATTAGAATAGTAAACTGTCATTAGACAGTCCTTATGACAGCAGTTTTCTAGCACTCTCATTAAATAACACATGGTACTTAGCTTCTTTAATATGTTGTCAATGTGAGTTTCCCATCTAAGATTATCCTGTAGCCAGACCCCCAGAAATTTTGTATTAGGCACACTTGCAATATCCGTGTCTGACATCTGAATTCTTATATCCTCTTCAATGTTTCTCTTGATATTATGAAAATTTAATGCTACTGTTTTGCTTTTATTTATTATTAGTTTGTTTTGGTTGAACCAGTTTACAACATTTGTTAATGCTTCAGACAGTCTTGTCTGTAGTATCTCTGCAGTCTTCCCGCTGACTAATATGCTTGTGTCATCTGCAAACTGGATAGTGCTATGGTACTGGTTGGCTGATGTTAGGTCATTTATATATAGCAAAAATAGGATAGGGCCCAGTACCGAGCCCTGCGGTACTCCATATTTTACTGCTTTATAATCAGAATAGTGTCTTGTTGATTTATTTTCTTTGTGAAAATGTATTTCTACTACTTGCTTGCGGTCAGTAAGATATGATCTAAGCCAGCTGTTAGGCATACCTCTGATACCAATTCTTTCAAGCTTCTGCAGCAATAGAGTGTGGTCTATGATGTCAAAAGCCTTAGACAGATCAAGGCATATGCCAGTTACTTTTTGTCCAGTATCAATTTTTTCGAGTACTTCACCCAGAAATTCATATATTGCTGTTTCTGTTGATCGGCCTTTCCGGAAGCCATGTTGGGTTGTGGATAATATTTTGCACTTTTCTAGAAAATCTAGCAACCTCTTATGAAAAATTTTTTCTAGTATTTTAGAAAATGTAGATAGCAAGGCAATAGGTCTATAATTGGCTATGTCTTCTTTCTTACCCTTTTTGAACAGTGGTTTTAGTTTCACTGTCTTTAAGCAGGAAGGAAAGACTCCATTTGTTAATGAACTGTTGAAAATGTGGGCTAATGGTATTGCAATGAGGTCCCCCACATTTTTAATGACATAATCTGGAATCTCATCCACACCTGTTGAAAATTTTGTTTTTAACTCTCTTATTGATAGTATAATTTCCTTTGGGTTGGTTGGAGTAAGAAATAGGGAGTTGCAGTTTCTATTTTGAATGGATGGTGTTGTAGCAGGATTTTTATTTGAAGATTTTATGTCAGATAGTAATTTTTCACTAATATTTGCAAAGTATGTATTAAAAGCATTGGCTACTTCTTCTGGATTTGTAATTTTTTTGCCATCTTGGATTACCTGGAGATTTACATTTTGGGAGGTCTCGTTTCCTACTTGTTCTCTGACTATCTTCCACATGGCTTTCATTTTGTTCCTGGCCATTTTTATATGGTGATCATTTGCTGTTTTTTTAGATTCTTTTATGACTTTGTGAAGCACTCTCTTATAATTCTTGAAATGCGCCAGAAATTCTTCTGTAACATTTTGTGTTTTTGAGATTTCATAAAGTCTCCTCTTTTCAGCACATGATATTTTAATGCCTTTCGTCAGCCATGTAACATTTCTTTTTTTAGTTTTTAATGTTTGGTTTTTAACTGGAAAAGAAATATTGAAATAATGGGAGAATATTTCCATGAACATGTCAAACTTTTTACATGTGTCTTCATAGTTGTCTATATCATTCCATGTTTCTTTTTTCAGTAAGTGCCTTAAGTGTTCTAGGTTGTGCCTGTTAAAATTTCTACCTTTTCTTGTCATTTGTTGTTCAGTATTTCCTGCAGTGTCTACTGGGAATGTGCAACACGAGGAAAAAGAAACTCCATCCCTTGAAGCTGAGTGAGCAGCACATCAGGTATTTAACATTGTGTGTGTGTGTGTGTGTGTGTGTGTGTGTGTGTGTGTGTGTGTGTGTGTGTGTGTGTGTGTGTGTGTGTGTGTGTTTTAATTAAGTAATCCTATTTGTTAAAGTAATAGTGTTTCATCTGATGACTGCCTGTCTCATATGTGAAGATACCCTAATGCAAACTTTCTAATTTACTCAATTAGGCCTACACAGTTTCTAAAGTGGTAGTTGTGGAGCTGGCAGAATAGTAGTTGTAATTATATTCTTTCTAAACTGTAGAACTTCAATGCAGTGTTTGCTTGCAGTCTGGATTATGCCATCTCAGGGACCAGTAAGGGAGCTCCCAAACATTTGGAGCTTGGCACTGATGTCAAGTCAGGCCCCTTAGGCTGCCTCAGGAGCAGAGGATCTGAGATCCCCAACATCTAGAGTTCAGAAGATGAGGACCGGGATCCACTCAGCCCTACCTGGCCGCCAGAAGGAGAGTGGAAAGAACCTTGGAATTCCATCACTTCAGAGGAGGTGATCCGGATCCATTCAGCTTCATCAAGCTTAGTGAATGGCAAGTCAGGTATGTAATGGTAATTCAGTTAATAGGGCACAATATAAAGATGTTTTGATACTGGTTTTCAGTACAGTATGTCATTAACTATTATGTAAATTGTTGTTATTTGAGAGCAATGTGACATATCTGAATTCTGATTAAATGCTTACTTACAGTCCGGACTATGCCATCTTGAGGACTAATGAGGGAAGTCCCAAGCATTTGGAGCTCGGAACTGATGACGAGTCAGTCCCCTCAGACTGTCTCAAGAGTGGAGGACTTTATATCCCAAACATCTGGACTTCAGGAGGTCAGGATTGTGATCCACTCAGCCTCATCAGGACTAGTGAATGGTAAGTCAGGTGTGTAACGGTATTTCAGTTAATAAGGCACAATATAAGTATTTTTTGATACTGGCTTTCAACCCAGTATAACATTAATTGTTATTCACACTTTTGTTATTTGATAGCAAAATGGCATGCCTGAATTCTAATTATATCTTTATTTACAGTCCAGAGTGTGATGCTCTGAAAGCAGATGGGAAGGACTTGAGATGTCTCCACCATTTGGAGTTCAGGATAGCATTCCATCCTGTCCTCTACAGCTGCCTCAGGATCAGATTTGAGAGGAACTGCTATATCTGATCCCAGAACTAAAGGCCACTCAGCATCTTCAGGATGACTCGAGTGTGCGGCGGTCAAGGCATCTATAATAAGTAGAATTAGAGACTGAAATGCTGTTGGCATGGCCGGGTCACCACAGTAACGCTTGAAGTAAGTAACAATAATTCATGTAGTAATACGCCAGATGACAGTGCTTTTATCAAATTCCTGTAATTTCCTCTATAAAACACAAAAAGTCATAACAAGTAAACTTTTGTTAAACTGATACATTCCACATAATTATAGCATCATATTCATGATCTGTGGAACAAATATTAATATAATATATAATCTGATCTGATGTGAATTTTATTTGCAGGTCCTATCATCAAGAACTGGATTTCTACATCATCAGTAACACCCAGAGAATTACTACATGCTGATTTCTTCTTGGTAGAAAACAGCCTCCTCTGTGGCCTAAGCTTTCCTTTATGGCCCTTATCTGTTTGTCTGAAATAACCATTTTGGGCTCGAACAGCTCCTACATTTGCCTTTAAGGATAACACAGTTTTTTTAGCTTACTGCAGTTCAGCCTCTATCATTCAGCTGAGAATATTGGAAAACACTGAAATAAGCTTCTGCCTCCCTTCTAACAATGATTTCAGTGTTTTTCAAACAGATATTGTGCTTACTTCGGCTAATATTGCTTCTCTCTCACTAGTGGCTTCACCATCATCATCAGTACCCAGTACCTCTCTACTTTGCAAGGGATTTTCACCGACACTGTCATCGTGGCAAACAGTGTGAACGTGCTTACATATATTGCATCTAATACTGTAATCCATACATGTACAGTAATACTTATGTATGCACACATTGCAATCACTACATTTTAATTTGTGCTCACAGATGTCTCTGTTATCTTGAACAATGTGCACCTCTGAAGATGATGTGGATGGCACTTCCCAACCACCATCTACCTCAGTGATGAGGTCCTTGTCCATTAACAAACTAGTTTTGTGATTATTACAAATGTCTTGAACTTTGCTTGTAATCTTCCCTTTTACATTTGCTATAAGCCAGTCAAACATCTTGGCTGTAACTAGGGACATTAGTGTAGATATGCCTTTGTCCAGTGGTTTTTCTGCCTTGCATTACCATGTATCTCCTTTAACGTCCTATGCATACTCTCCACATGCATGTTGGTATTGAGACCAGCATACATTCTGTGACAGTAGGCCCAACACTCCGCATTTCCCTCATAGGGTGTCTTGAAGTATGAAGCAAATTCTGATGTGTCAGGGTCACTACTGAGCTTCTGCAGAGCTTTTTACAGTGATTCCTGAAACATACTTACATTTCTCAACATTGACACTGATTTAATGACCCAGTACACCTCATTTCTTTTATCCAGATCTGCAATTTTCCGCTTGATATTAGTTTTCCATGCTCTGTCCACATGCCAGGTACAATAGACCCTCATCTTAGGAGCACCCATTGTCCTGTTCCATGCATTACTGTATGACTCTGCCAAATCAGACATGAATACATTGGTGCAAATTGGTCCAACCTGTGATTTTATGTACTGTAAAAATATACTTAAAACATTGATGTTATTCCCGTTACAAATTAAAAAAGCACATGGGAATCCTTGCCTGAGATCATCCAGTACTAACAGAGTGGTCACTTCGAAATTATACCCGTTAAGCCCATGGGTTCCATCAATACAGATACAGTCTTCTCCATATTTTGATAACATTTCGCATTGTTCTGTACTCATTCTCACCAATACGAAATCTTCACTCCTCAGTTCTTGATGTTCACTAGACAAGTCTTGTGGTTTATAGAATAACACACACGGGTTCTTACTTTCGTTTATTTCTTTTACCCAAGTTTCGACACTGATTGCATCATTTTGATGTATGACCGACTTGTAGGAGAGGTTATAGCTTGCTGCAATGTTATGTAAGTCTTGCTTGGTAGTCAAATGGATTCTTTGCAATTCTGAATCCTGCAAACTTGTCCGTACGTTATCTAGAACTTTGTCATACGGAAGTTCCATTGCAATATCTGTTGCTAAGGTTTCCCGCTCTTTTTGACTCAGTGGCAGGTGCCTCAAATCTTCTTTGTGACCAGCGTGGGATGACACAAAATGTACTTTGTATGTTCCACCTTTGTGTACAGTTACTTTCATCTCTGCAGGGCACTTTCCATTCATTTTGTTGCTGCCTGTTAATTTAAGATGTCTTGTGCCTTTACCTTTGGAGATAAAGTTATCTGACCGACGGCAAGCATAATAATGTGTAGAGCTAGTAGACCCATGCGTTTCAATAAACTTTGAATGTGTCGTGCGTTCAGTGTCTTCATTCCACTGTAAAAACTCATCTTCATTTGAGAACTGCAAATCTTCGGAATTAACTTGAATTTCATGAGCAGTTTGTAAATGATCTATCCAATTCCGTTTTGAACTACTTTCAAATGGGCACGATGTACACTTCCTGCAAAACCATGAATATTTCGTTGGTGGCGATACAAATTACTTTTAAGAGAAAAAATTTTGTCTCACACGTAGCACTGATAAGAAGCTATAGGCGCTTTAGTGGCAACAGCAAGCTCCTGTTGATGGTTTTTTGCAAACATGCTGACTGAGATTCTTTCTGTAATTATACTCGTTCCCAAACACTTTGCATTTAAAAGCACTTGTTTGACTTACCACCATTAATTGCTGGTTTAATTCAAATACATGGAGAAAATAATTGTAGACATATGTGTAAGTGGTACTCTGAGATGAACAGATGGAAATTTGTGTCTGCCTTTCTGACAATTTCAACTCAGATGGTGGTAACATCATCATTGTGCAAGATTTCTTGTAGCATAATTCACACAATGAATGTGTCCTCTGAAACATTTTGATGTAATATAACACAGCTTTTTGAAATAGTTTGGTATTTGCCCTATCATTGCAGAAGTTGTGTTCTAATGCATGACTATTGACATAAACATAAGAATGTCCCAATTGGACACTGCTGATAGATTCTCAGGATGTTTTCCATATGCTTACTATTGCTCTTGTGACCTACACAATCATGTTTTTAAATGTTGGAAAAAAAATATCAAAATTGCTGGAGATGAAGACAAGTAGGTACTTTCAACTCTTTAAGATTTATGTCTGTTATTTATAGTAATGTAAGACTGTTCATTCACTGTCATCATGGTTGAAGCAGGATTTCTTAAGTGCCCAATGTAATTATACTTTTTGTATGTCCACTTGTAATATGTTTCTGTAATGCTTTATTATTCATGGCATTTCATTTTGTACTAATATATCTGCAATTAAATGATTGGTTGTATATTGTCAGAGCACTCAGTATACTTTTATTTTATACAAGGTACAATGTATGTATCATGTTATAATTTCATTGTACTGTTGGTACTGTATGTATGGAATTATTTCATAAAGTTCTAAATTGTGCAACTTTTAAATGTTAATATGGTGTACTATCCAAATAAACAGTTGAAATTGTGGCATGTAGTATAGCACAGATTGTGTATTCTAATATAGTTATCTGAATATTCAAATATAGTTTGCTACACCATTTGTATGACCAGTGAGAGAATTTTCACATTTGCAAAGTGAATGGAATTCATTTTTGACCTTTCCAATTTATTTAATGAATAACTGTTGACATTACTGCACTCTCAAAGATAATGGTATCCCCTTGGAACATCAGATTTTGAGTCCCAGGCTAAATGCAGCTTGTTCCCCACATTTGGTTTACTCTGTTGTGTTAGTAATTTGTAGAAAGTTAATGATTCAACAAAATTATATCAGTGAACAATTTTCATTTGCATTATTGCATTGCATGTCCTACATAAATAAATCACTGTGCTGTGGTGTCAATAAAATCTAGCCATCCTAAATATGTTATGTAACGTAAATGTGTTACGTAACGTAAATGTACTGAAGGTGAAAACAAACTGAGCCTCTGAAGCAAACATCACAGGTGGTTTACAATTTTATCCCCAACACCTCGCTCCATATCTCTCTACATTTAACAGAAAATCAGGCCCTCGGCTGTGAGTAAGAATTCTTCACTATCATATCAATCAATAAAGGTCTTCCTGGAAGGTCTTGGAGAGAGCCACTGGTTTGTTTGGAAAGAATAAGGGTCTTCCTGGAAGGTCTTGGAGAGAGCCACTGGTTTGTTTGGAAAGATATGGAAAGAGGTAGTAGATTATAAAAGTTTGATGACTGGCTCAATTGGCAAGAGAGCTACTCTACAAAAACTGGTGTGGTATCTGGATTCAGGTTCAGGCTGGTTCACAAATTTCATGTTTCATTAATAAGACACCATTAATCTCATTATCTTCCAGTTCCATGGAATTTATTTCTGATCAGTTTCTTGGTTTTTTTCAATGAAATCAAAGTGCTGCCACCATGTGCCACAGTACTGCTGCTTGCTTGAGTTGAGAACTGGTAAAACCTAATATCATGCCAAACACATGCCGTATTGAAAAATTTGGATATTTTAATAACATGGGACATTAAGCCAGAATGGAGTCTGATCCCTTTTTTCTCGCCAGGGTATATCACCTGTACAAGAATCTTTTCTATGTTCTGTGTGTTTACACATAATGCCTGGGGTTCTTGTTAAGATCTCTATGTCCAATAGCCAAGATGGTAACTGCATAAAGATGCAATTAATGAAACTTGTACTTCTGTGCAGAACACTTTTAAAATAAAAATAATAGGTCTCACACTACAGATAATTGATAATATTTGAAGTGTCATGGTGATATGCAAAACTGGATGATTGACTGATCTGGCCTTGTAACACTAACCAAAACGGCCTTGCTGTGCTGGTATTCCAAACAGCTGAAAGCAAGAGGAAACTACAGCCGTAATTTTTCCCGAGGGCAGCAGCTTTACTGTATGATTAAACGATGATGGCGTCCTCTTGGGTAAAATATTCCGGAGGTAAAATAGTCCCCCCATTCGGATCTCGAGGCGGGTTCTACTCAGGAGGACGTCGTTATCAGGAGAAAGAAAACTGGTGTTCTATGGATTGGAGCGTGGGATGTCAGATCCCTTAATCGGGCAGGTAGGTTAGAAAATTTAAAAAGGGAAATGCATTGGTTAAAGTTAGATATGGTGGTAATTAGTGAAGTTCGGTGGCAGGAGCAACAAGACTTTTGGCCAGGTGAATACAGGGTTACAAATACAAAATCAAATAGGGGTAATGCAGGAGTAGGTTTAATAATGAATAAAAAAATAGGAGTGCGGGTAAGCTACTACAAACAGCATAGTGAACGCTTTACTGTGGCCAAGATAGACATGAAGCCCACGCCTACTAAAGTAGTACAAGTTTATATGCCAACTAGCTCTGCAGATGATGAAGAAATTGATGAAATGTATTATGAGATAAAACAAATTATTCAGGTAGTGAAGGGAGACAAAAATTTAATAGTCATGGGTGACTGGAATTTGACAGTAGGAAAAGGAAGAGAAGGAAACATAGTAGGTGAATATGGATTGGGGCTAAGAAATGAAAGAGGAAGCTGCCTGGTAGAATTTTGCACAGAGCATAACTTAATCAAGCTAACACTTGCTTCAAGAATCATGAAAGAAGGTTGTATACATGGAAGAACCCTGGAGATACTAAAAGGTTTCAGATAGATTATATAATGGTAGGACAGAGATTTAGGAACCAGGTTTTAAACTGCAAGACATTTCCAGGGGCAGATGTGGACTCTGACCACAATCTACTGATTATGAACTGTAGATTAAAACTGAAGAAACTGCAAAAAGGTGGGAATTTAAGGAGATGGGACTTGGATAAACTGAAAGAACCAGAGGTTGTACAGAGTTTCAGGGAGAGCATAAGGGAACAATTGACAGGAATGGGTGAAAGAAATACAGTAGAAGAAGAATGGGTAGCTTTGAGGAATGAAATAGTGAAGGCAGGAGAGGACCTAGTAGATAAAAAGATGAGGGCTATTAGAAATCCTTGGGTAACAGAAGCGATATTTAATTTAATTAATGAAAGGAGAAGATATAAAAATGCAGTAAATGAAGAAGGCAAAAAGGAATACAAACGTCTCAAAAATGAGATCGACAGGAAGTGCAAAATGGCTAAGCAGGGATGGCTAGAGGACAAATGTAAGGATGTAGAGGCTTATCTCACTAGGGGTAAGATAGATTCTGCCTACAGGAAAATTAAAGAGACCTTTGGAGAAAAGAGAACCACTTGCATGAATATCAAGAGCTCAGACGGAAACCCAGTTCTAAGCAAAGAAGGGAAAGCAGATAGGTGGAGGGAGTATATAGAGGGTCTGTACAGGGGTGATGTTCTTGAGGACAATATCATGGAAATGGAAGAGGTTGTGGATGAAGATGAAATGGGAGACACGATACTGTGTGAAGAGTTTGACAGAGCACTGAAAGACCTAAGTCGAAACAAGGCCCTGGGAGTAGACAACATTCCATTAGAACTACAGACAGCCTTGAGAGATCCAGTACTGACAAAAAACTACCATTTGGTGAGCAAGATGTATGAGACAGGTGAAATTCCCTTAGACTTCAAGAAGAATATAATAATTCCAATCCCAAAGAAGGAAGGTGTTGACAGATGTGAAAATTAATGGACTATCAGTTTAATAAGTCACAGCTGCAAAATACTAACACGAATTCTTTAGAGACGAATGAAAAAACTGGTAGAAGCCGACCCTGGGGAAGATCAGTTTGGATTCCATAGAGATGTTGGAACACGTGAGGCAATACTGACCCTACGACTTATCTTAGAAGAAAGATTAAGGAAAGGCAAACC
Organism: Schistocerca piceifrons; assembly: GCF_021461385.2. Lineage (NCBI taxonomy): Eukaryota > Metazoa > Arthropoda > Insecta > Orthoptera > Acrididae > Schistocerca > Schistocerca piceifrons. The sequence goes on along the minus strand of NC_060149.1, from coordinate 39,439,304 downwards.
TACGTTTCTAGCATTTGTAGACTTAGAGAAAGCTTTTGACAATGTTGACTGGAGTACTCTCTTTCAAATTCTGAAGGTGGCAGGGGTAAAATACAGGGAGCGAAAGGCTATTTACAATTTGTACAGAAACCAGATGGCAGTTATAAGAGTCGAGGGACATTAAAGGGAAGCAGTGGTTGGGAAGGGAGTGAGACAGGGTTGTAGCCTCTCCCTGATGCTATTTAATCCGTATATTGAGCAAGCAGTAAAGGAAACAAAAGAAAAGTTCGGAGTAGGTATTAAAATCCGTAGAGAAGAAATAAAAACTTTGAGGCTCGCCGATGACATTGTAATTCTGTCAGAAACAGAAAAGGACTTGGAAGAGCAGTTGAACGGAATGGACAGTGTCTTGAAAGGAGGGTATAAGATGAACATCAACAAAAGCAAAACAAGGATAATGGAATGTAGTCGAATTAAGTCGGGTGATGCTGAGGGAATTAGATTAGGAAATGAGACACTGAAAGTAGTAAAGGAGTTTTGCTGTTTGGGGAGCAAAATAACTGATGATGGTTGAAGTAGAGAGGATATAAAATGTAGACTGGCAATGGCAAGGAAAGCATTTCTGAAGAAGAGAAATTTGTTAACATCGAGTATTGATTTAAGTGTTAGGAAGTCGTTTCTGAAAGTATTTGTGTGGAGTGTAGCCATGTATGGAAGTGAAACGTGGACGATAAATAGTTTAGACAAGAAGAGAATAGAATCTTTCAAAATGTGGTGCTACAGAAGACTGTTGAAGATTAGATGGGTAGATCACATAACTAATGAGGAAGTATTGAATAGGATTGGGGAAAAGAGAAGTTTGTGGCACAACTTGACCAGAAGAAGGGATCAGTTGGTAGGACATGTTCTGAGGCATCAAGGGATCACCAATTTAGTACTGGAGGGCAGCGTGGAGGGTAAAAATCGTAGAGGGAGACCAAGAGATGAATACACTAAGCAGATTCAGAAGGATGTAGCCTGCAGTAGGTACTGGGAGATGAAGAAGCTTGCACAGGATAGAGTAGCATGGAGAGCTGCATCGAACCAGTCTCAGGACTGAAGACCACAACAACAACAACATCCTACATCATTACAAAATGTCGTATTCGTAATCTATGGAACAAGTTTGTATGTATGTAAATATAATAGAGATGGTATAGTAATACTATTTTACAAAATAAAACAGTAATATGTAATACTTATGTATGGTTAGTTTTCACCCACCCTAACACGTGGTTGGGGGATTCGGATAAAAAAAAAAGTTCAGAGAAACGAAATTTAAACAACAACATTGAGTCATTAGATAAACTCTTGTTAAAAAGGGGAAAATAATTAAAAATATAATAGAATGATTTTGCTGCTTCGTAAATGTGAAACATATTTGGCCAACCCCAGCCACCCTCTGAACACACCAAAATCTCCCATGAAAGAAAATGACAGAGGGTCTTTAAGACAAACTTAATGAGATAATCAGACACAAACAAGAGTAGTGTCACTGAGTAATCACCAGACTAAAATGGATTATCCACCACCTTTAGAAAATCACTAAAGCAATTCTGTTAATCATTTAAAAAGTTATAAAACAACAAGCAAAATTTAGTAACAAATATTTGCAAAAGTTGACGTGTTGAAGGAACTCATAAATTCTACTTAATCTCTCTAATTATTTTCCTCACATGAGTGTGTCGATAGACAGCCTACTGCTCCTGGTTATGGAATGGCAGATATCATTCCTCCAAGTCAGTAGACGTTTCTTTGCTAATCCAAGTTCGTGGGGATGAATGTGTGAGTAGCTTTGTGGAACATGGAAACAATGAAATGCTTTCATAATGCTGGAAGACAGCCAACTGGCTGGATACTGCCCAGTTAGCCTTTTGGGCATTCCCTCTGTCAGGTCTCCTTTATCTGATGTGTGGGTTCAGTTGGGGAAGAAGTCACATACACAAAGGTTGTTAGCCACTTCCTAATGTGCAGTTTCTGTCAGGATGAGCAAGCAGGGTGAGAATAGATCTATGGTAGTAGTGCTGAAGCAGGTAGCATACATTGCATACGATAGAATGATATCTTCAGTCTGTGTGAGGCCCTCATATTCTCAAACTCTCAGCCAGGTGCCACTCCACTCAAACTACACTGTATGCATAAAAATCTTCTAGCAGGAGAATTATCTGTGAGGGTCTCACTGTCAAGGATCATGTGGTGGAAGACACTGCGACATTAAATAGGCATGAACCATGACAGCAACTGCCTATGCTGATGTGATTAAGGATGCAGTAAAGGCTGATACGTGTCATTGACAAAAACAGTCAGCCCACATTTTGCTCTGTGATTGGTAATGTTTTCTCTTCAGTGGAGGCTATTGTCTCCCATCACAGGAGTGTCAATGGGTTCAAAAATGTTTCTTGCAAACAGAGACACAATGGTCTTTCCAGCACTATGAGCTTCATTTCCTCTATGTGAATGCTGTAACCCATTACATGGGTGCAATTTTATCTACTTTGTTTCTTCTACCCTCCTATTGTGACAGTGGGCAACTGATCAGTGGGGTAGGACAAGCAGGACTTGCAGACACGGATGTGGAAGCATTGGTGTTGTGTGGTTTGAGGAGTATTTGGCTTTTGGGTAGCAAGCCTACCACTAGAATTTGACATTGAAACATTTTCTTCCATAGTCTTCCAGTTGCCATGACCACTACTCTTATGTCCTTATGACAAGATCACCTGCAGGTGCAGAATTTTGATCGTTTTTAGTGAGTTGGCTAGTGCATATGTTTCTGTTGATAATGTAGGCAGTGGGGAGCTGGCGTGGTAATTACGATGATAAATAAACACTCGCACTCTCAGCACTTGCTATGAATACTTTTATTCTCGGAGCATATACACAATGGATGTAGCATAGACCGCGAACTAAGAAGAATTGATCTGGCAAAGATACAGTTCCTCTCGCTGCAGTACAGGGCAGTGATATTATTGGGGGGTAGAGTCAGTGGTTCTAAATCCCCACACTGTCTTCACCACTGTAACAGCACAGGCCACAAATGCTGTGATTTGGTGGACTACAATTACTCTCAGAATCCATTGAATGTGATTCCTTTCATTATTTTTACTTATTACATTCTTTCTCTGCTTGGAAAATAGGGTAATCATTTCTCCAATCTGAGAGTTATCTGAAGTAGTCGATGTACACCAATGGGTACATGCTGCCTGCTTCATGTGTGCCTCAACATATTTGCTGTAAGATGTCTTACCCTTGTAGGTTATTACCATAAGATCCAACTAGTGATATTTAAAACATCACATGGTACTGGTGATGAATGCCCTAACCACTGGACACATTACTACCTGTGTTTACATACTGTGGTAGAATGCTAAATCATAATAAATGTAACAGTTTTTACAGGTCTTTGTTGTTCCTACTAGTGACTTGTTCTGCATCCATGATCCATTGATAAGCTGCTTCATATTTTAAAATCATATCCGTGAGGTCTCTACATGTTACCCTTTCTACTATTTGGAGAATAGAAGCCAGTCTCACTGTTTCCTTTTCTATAAGTAGTATGTCATTAAACAGGCCCCTTATTAACTTATATTGTCAAAATTCAAAGAACGGAAACTCCAGGTAAGAATATTAACAATGTAGGAAAAGACACATTGCTACTTACCATAAAGTTTACATGTTAAGTTGCAGACAGACACAATTAAAAGACACTTAAACATAAACTTTCAGCCAAAGCCTTCATCAGAAAAATAGAAACACATCATTCATTCACACAAGCAAGCACACCTCACGCACACATGACTGCCACCTCCAGCAGCTCGGCCAAAATGGGGGAGTTGGGGAAACCTTCTCAGAAGATCCCTCCCTTCTCCCATCATCAAAACGATATCATTAGATACTTGAACCCTGATAGTTTCATCACAGCTTTCAGGATAGTTATTTAAGAACTCTGACTCATTATGACTCTTTTTCATGGAACTGAGGTACTTAATGGCTCAGGAGGACTTTTCAATATCTGCCGTTATCCATTTGTTTTGTGAGACTTTGATATGATGTAGGTACCTCTGGAAATGTCTTTTCAAAATTCAATTTAAAAATGTTGAGAATTTAGAGATTTTCACATTTACACCAGTTTCTCCATATAATTCATCTCAACTTTGGTTTGCTTGTTATTTTGAAATATCTTCTATTTTTATTTCTGATAGATGTCTTTCGCAAGCTTGCAGTTTCGGGATTTTCCCATGGCAGATTTTACTGTTGTTGTTTGCCAGAAATGGTCTGACAGCCAAAGATATTTTTCAGCTACATCACACTTTTCCCTGTCCATGTTTGTGGCCACATTGTCAATCACCAATGGAGCCACTGCAGTAATATTTATTACACTATTGACCAACAGGGACATGCCAAAACTCTGAAGAATATTGATGAGGGTTCTACTTGTTTTGTTTTGATATTTATGTTTATGTCTCCACAGAGAGGTTTGTTTACTTTTCTGTCTGAGACTTTTAGAACTTCTGTTAATTTATTGAAAAAAGTTCCCACACTACTACTAGGAATTTGATACACAAACAATATGATTAATTTTTTATTTGTATCAAGCCCTGTTAATTCAGTAGCTGATATTTCAAAGTGTTAGTCTTCACTTATTGTAGCAAGGACACACCTTAATTTGAGCCACATTCGTTCTCTTGTATAAATGCACAATCCTCAATCCTTTTGAAGTAGCCCTGCAGTAAGGGTCTGTCCTTTTATACAATGCTAATAATACATGTTGGATTTCTGTGTTTTTACACCGGTGCTCAGTGACAGAAACTACTGTGCAGTACAAAGACTGGATCTCAACTTCAGACTGTTGTATTTTATGTTTTATTGATTGGATGACTTGATGAAGAGTTGTTAAGTATCTGGAATGTCCCATGATACTATTTCTGATGGGTTCTTGTTTTCTTATGACATGTAAAAATATCCATATTGTAAACGATTTTATCAGATTTTTTTATCTGTTTCAGATACTCTTTAGTTGGGGGAATCTGTTATCTGGATTTATCATAAGAAGAATCTACTTCTCCTATGTATGACAGCAAATATTTCACCATGCTTGGTCAAAGGTACACCCCATATAATACGATGAATCTACTGTACCAATCTTCTCTTCCTCTTCCTGCTTAGGACTAGGCCACATCTAGTGACACACCATCTATTGATGGTACCAACTGGCATGACAGCAACATGTGTGAACTTGACTGCCATCAGTGCCTTCTGTAACCCCACATTAATCTGACTCAAAGCTCCATATAGGTGTGGCCAATCAGGGCACTGGAACAGCTCATCAAAGTGTGCATTTATGCCATGAGTCAGGGAAAGTGTCTTGTCCAGGTCACCACCTATGTCTTATCCCCCATTCCTGTCCCAACTGTTTCTCATCCCTACCCACCGTCACCACATGGTCATCTTTTGAGAAATCCTTAGCTAAAGACCCCAAGTCCTCCATCACTTGACATAGCCCTGAATTTAGTTTGAATATACTCGTGACCTTGTATGCTACCCTAATTTTTTCTGTAACTGAGGCCTACATCTTGCCCATGACTACTACCTAGCAGCACCACATTTTTTCTTCCCAACTCCTTGTATACTCCTAGGCTTCCTGACATTGGTTGAAAGGTGTTGTACATTTCCTGCTCCTAGTCCTACCTGAGGCTATTCTCCACTTGACTCTGGCAGTAGTAGATACCTGTTTTTGGCGTTGATAATAAAACTATCAGATCACATTCTCTTTCTTCCTACCAGCTGCCAGTTCCCAACCGCTGTCCTCCCCTTTTACCTCTCTTGATCCTGATCAATTCCTCACTGCTTCCTTTTCTGTTCTTCAGACAAAATGTTCCAACTGCATACTCTGCATTTCCAGGAGTGAGCCTCTTCTGTTTTCCCGATGTTCTCCCCACTGCATCCCCCCCACCCCCCCACCCCACCCCCCATCCAACCCCAGTGAGAATATTTTCTACAAGACTGGCAACAAATCACCGTACTCACTATTCTATAACAGCTCCTGTATTTCCCACTCGTGATTGAATTCGATAGAAGAATTAAGTTCAACAGTAAATAAAGTTTCAAATTTGTCAAGGACGTGATATTGGCTGTAAGTACACAAACACGATGATATATTGTTTTGTCTTGTTGCCGCTGTTTACATACTGATTTAGAGATACAGAACAATTAATTACTAATTACTTTGGTTTTAGAGAAATCACTTTATAAAGATTGTTTCGATATGTTTTTAAACGTTAGCAACTCAGAAATTGTATGCCTACATCACGTCTGTCTAACCAGTAAACAATACGAACTGCGTTGATAAAAATGAGTTAAAACGTTTAATTACACTTTTCTGTTAAGAACAGACAGAATAGACACTATTGAATCTAACAGCTGCTTTGTTTTAACGAAATTTAAATTATTAAGAAATCTTAAGCAGATATTTTAGTGTCTATGTAACACAAAATTTCGGCCTACGTCGCGAGTATTGGGATTTCTAATAAACGAATTGCTTTTAAGAAAAATGATTACTTAAAACGCTAAATATTCATTTTCGTAACAGGAACGGACACTACAGCGGGTATACAAAATAAGAGCTCCTACTTCTCACGGCACTCCTACACCCACACAACATTTAAGTCACTACAGGTAAACTGAAAGTAGATCAATAAATAGTACGTAATTTTGAAGCCAATTAGTCGTTCCATTGAAGTATTTGGTAATTATAACAATAATTCATAGGTTGCAATACGCCTACTTTGAACTTTACATACAGACGCAAATACTATACCTGTAATAATGAAATACCTCATGTGTCATGTATGGAAAATACGACTGGCTTCATAACGCTTTTGTTATCAATATGATTTTTATATTCTTCATTTCTTTAGGTCCAATGAGTGAAGCTACATTTTATAAACATAAAGATTTTGAGTCAACTTAGGACATTGTAAACAAGTAGGCCTGTCTATTCTTACTAGATTTTTGCTTCTATTCCGTAGCAGAATTTTTTGGAAGTTTGAGATACAGAGACTAGAAACAAGACAGTGAAGCTACCGCAAATAGTGCAAGCTGTTTGGTGGATAACGCTTACATTTATGTCTCTACTGGCATATTACAGTATTTTTACTTTGCTGTGTTACCGTTTTGATTTGTTTGTTCTGTGTCTCATAATCTGGAAAGATTTTTTTTTTTTGATGAATAAAAGAAATAAACTCTGTTGCCGTCTGCGGCATCATAAGCTTTTAATACCGATATACGTAACATTTCCAAGCACATTATTTGCGAAGTGTAGTGTATTTTATATTAGCCGGCATGGTAGCTCAGCGTGTTCGGTCAGAGAGCCGGTTGGCCTCTGTAATAAAAAACTGAGTTAATGGATCAACAACGAACTTAAACGGATGTCTTACGACGTCCGCCCCGAGCAGATGCAACGAACAGAAGTGAACAAAATGAGTACTCGCTTCGGCGGTACATATACTAAAATTGGAACGATACAGAGAAGATTAGCATGGCCCCTGCGCTAGGATGACACGCAAAATCGTGAAGCGTACCACATTTAATTTTTTTTGAACAGCCGGCACGGTAGCTCAGCGTGTTCGGTCAGAGAGCCGGTTAGCCTCTGTAATAAAAAACTGAGTGGAAGGATCAACCATCGAACTTGAACAGGATGTCTTGCGACGTCCACAACGACCAACCACAACGATCAAAAAAAAAAAAAAACCGGTTCTAGGCGCTACAGTCTAGAACCGCGCGACTGCAACGGTCGCAGGTTCGAATCCTGCCTCGGGCATGGATGTGTGTGATGTCCTTACGGTAGTGAGGTTCAAGTAGTTCCAAGTTCTAGGGGACTGATGACCTCAGAAGTTAAGTCCCGTAGTGCTCAGAGCCATTTTGATTAATTTGATGGTTTTTTTTTTTTTACTTTATTGTTAGTTTGACACCTGAACAACCAGGTAGGCTGGCAGCAGCACAATACGCCGCTCTTCAGCCGAAGAGAGTACATGGAGATAAACAAAGAAGAGACATCACTTGGAAGAACGGCGGGAAGAAACAGGAGACACAAGAACATAAAAGCACAAGAAGCCGTTCACACTTGATGACAATCCACACTAGGAACTGGAGACCCGACGCACAAACACTGAAGAAGACGATGGCACTGGTGAACAATGGAGCGTGACGGGGAAACTGAACACTAAACATGATGGCACACACGATACACTGATGGCGGTGATCTCCGGCGCGCGAATGTCCACTGAGCGTGTGCGAGTCCGGGGACCTGCCAAGAGGGGAACAGGGGTGAGGAGGGGGAGAGGGGAGGAAAAGAGGATGCCATGGCTTAGGAGACGGGGACAGGAGGATAGGGACAGGGGAGGGGAGGCCCGGGGGACGAGGGGGGAGAAAAGGAGGAGGGAGGGAAAAGGGAGAGAAGGGAGGAAGGGTGCCCAGAGTAGTAAGTACAGGAGGAGAGTGGTAGGATCAAAGTCGGTAGGAGGGGTAGATGGAGGGGAGGAGGGCATCATCAGGGAGAGGGAGCTGGCGGAAGCCACCTTGGGAGAGGGTAAGGAGGGTGGAGAGATGTAGACCGGGCGGGACGTGGGAATACAGGCGCGGCAGCGGGCGGGGGTGGGAGAGGAGCGGGGAGACGAGCGGGTGAGGAGGATCAAGTTTACGGGAGGTGTACAGGATCCGTATCCTTTCAAGGAAAAGGAGGAGGTGGAGGAAGGGGATGAGATCATACAGGATCCGTGTGGGGGAGGGGAGACGGATGCGATAGGCGAGGCGGAGAGCATGGCGTTCCAGGATTTGGAGGGATTTATAAAAGGTAGGGGGAGCGGAGATCCATGCTGGATGGGCATAACAAAGGATAGGGCGGATGAGGGATTTATAGGTGTGGAGGATGGTGGAGGGGTCCACACCCCACGTGCGGCCGGAAAGGAGCTTGAGGAGACGGAGGTGGGAACGTGCCTTGGCTGGGATTGTCTGGAGATGGGGAGTCCAGGAGAGGCGACGGTCGAGGGTGACGCCAAGGTACTTAAGGGTGGGAGTGAGGGCGATGGGACGGCCATAGACGGTGAGATAGAAATCAAGGAGGCGGAAGGAAGGGGTGGTTTTGCCTACAATGATCACCTGGGTTTTGGAAGGATTGACCTTGAGCAACCACTGGTTGCACCAAGCGGTGAACCGGTCAAGATGGGATTGGAGAAGGCGTTGAGAGCGTTGCAGGGTGGGGGCAAGGGCAAGGAAGGCGGTGTCATCGGCAAACTGGAGAAGGTGGATGGGGGGTGACGGCGGTGGCATGTCCGCCGTGTACAACAGGTACAGAAGGGGGGGCAGGACGGAGCCTTGGGGCACACCGGCGGAGGGGAAAAAGGTGTAGGAATCGGTGTTATGGATGGTGACATAAGAAGGACGGCGGGAGAGGAAGGAACCGATCAGACGGACGTAGTTAATGGGAAGGGCGAAGGTTTGGAGCTTGAAGAGGAGACCGGAATGCCATACGCGGTCATAAGCGCGTTCAAGGTCAAGAGAGAGGAAGATTGCGGAGCGACAGGAATTGAGCTGTTCGGAAAGGAGATGAGTGAGGTGAAGGAGAAGATCGTCGGAAGAGAAGGACGGCCGAAAGCCACACTGGGTAATGGGAAGGAGGCGGTGCTGGCGGAGATGCTGGTGGATGTGGCGGGTGAGGATAGATTCCAGGACCTTGCTGAAGACCGAGGTAAGGCTGATGGGACGGTAGGAGGAGATGGCGGACGGCGGTTTGCCAGGTTTAAGGAACATGAGGATACGAGAGGTTTTCCACAGGTCGGGGTAGTAACCGGTGGACAGGACTACATTGTAGAGCCTGGCCAGGGTGGAGAGGAAAGAGACAGGAGCTTCACGAAGGTGACTGTAGGTGACACGATCGTGACCAGGAGCAGTGTTGCGTTTTGTGCGGAGTGTAGCAATGAGATCCTGTGTAGTGATAGGAGTATTGAGGTCCGTGTGTGCAATGTTGTCCAAGTACTGGAAACCAGGAGTGAGGGGAGGGACAGAGGTGTCAGTTCGATCGCGGATATTCGGGAAGAGGGAGTAGTCGAACTGGGGATCATCGGGGATGGAAAACACATCGGACAGGTAGGAGGCAAAGTGGTTAGCCTTACTAAGGGCGTCAGGGAAGGGGTGATCATCATGGAGAAGAGGATAGTAGGGGGAGGGCTTAGTTCCGGTAAGGTGACGGAAGGCGGACCAGAACTTGGACGAGTTTATAGGGAGGGTAGCATTTAAACGGGTGCATGTCTGTCGCCAGTCCCCGCGTTTCTTAGCCGCGAGCAAATTACGAATGTGTCGCTGGAGTTGCCAGTGGCGTCGTAGTGTGTCCGGGTCACGCGTGTGGAGGAAGGCACGGTAGAGACGACGGGATTCACGGAGGAGGAGGACGGCCTGTGGGAGTAAGGTAGGACGGTGGGGGTGGATGGCAACAGTAGGGACGTGGGCCTCCACGGCCTCAGACAAGGTCTGCTGGAGAAAGGAGGCGGCACGGGTGACATCATCGGGAAGGCGATAGGTGAGAGGGTGGCTATCGACCTGGGTGGAGAGGGTATCCCGGTAGGCATTCCAGTTGGCACGGGAATAGTCATGGATAATTTGATGGTAATTGGCCCACATTATAATTAACAGATAACACGTTTGTACTTCGCTTTCATTTATTATTTTAAATCATTCGTGATTTTTTATTCCGCTTGTTGTAAATACCATTAGGTACCGATAATCCATTTTAAGTTATAGACACTTCTACTTCATCAATCACACACAGTTATAATCGTAGTCGTGTCTGTAAACGTTTACATCACGTTCTAACAGTCGCGACACTTCGCCTCGATTTTGTTCCCTACCACGCCAGCAGCGCCCCAAGCGGCCAGTAACTTAAACTGTGAGTTCGGCGCGATGGTGAAAGCGAATAGTGGTTGTTTATTTTGATTTCTACAGTGGTTTTTACAAGCGGTAGCGTTTGTAGCGCAATAAATTGCAGTAACAACAGGAACAAGGCACTACAGCTGTCTTTTTTAGGTTTCCTAAGCATCCTGAGAGGTATGTACCATCATGTTACTAAACTGTATTGTCATGATTCACTTGCAAACTACGTGTGTATTAATGATTAATGTTTCGTTTTAGGAGCAGAAAATGGTTAGGTAATAGCAGACGAGAAGACCTTATGAAATAATATTACGTTTTGTTCGCTACATTTCGAACAAAACCAGTTCATGAACGCAGACAATAATAAACTCGTGTGGAATGCAGCACCCACACTGTTTTGCATCCCAAATAAGCCACTTCAACTGGCAATGAAGAGGAAACTGCCACAAAGCTTCGACAATCCATCTAAAGCTGTAAAACAGTCCTATGACGCAGAAGCAGCCTATTCAACTCTCCATGTATCAGTGCCAGGTCCGTGCTTTGATGATGAAGTGGTTAGATTAAGAGAAGTTATTTGTGTCTTACAAAAGCGTAATGTTAGGTATTTATTTCATTCACTTCTGTTAGTCACTTAATTTTCCTTGCTTCCTTCGCGTGATGACATTATTTTGTTAGCAACTTGTTCACTGACAGATTGTTTGAAAATTATTCAAGTATTTGGTTTTGCGTGAAATGTAATGTAATCAGCTCATTATAATGTTTTCAACATGTTTCACCCACTATTTGGCAGTTGCTTGTCCCACTTAGAATAATGTAAAGATGAAGGTTGTACTTGTGGCAACAGGTTCAAATGGCCCTGAGCACTATGGGACTTCAGTCCCCTAGAACTTAGAACTACTTAAACCTAACTAACGTAAGGACATCACACACATCCATGCCCGAGGCTGGATTCGAACCTGCGACCGTAGCGATCGCGTGATTCCAGACTGTAGCGCCCAGAACCGCTCGGCCACACCGGCCGGCGTGGCAACAGGAGACAATGACAAACAGTAGGCTTACAGAACGATAAATGAGCTGTCGATCGCTTTTGCATGTAGAGGTACATGTCTGTGCTTCTTACATGTGAATCTGTGTGTTTATATTCTTTTGATATCCATGAGGTAAGCTGCAATTCTATCCAACGTCACAAGTGTTTCTTCACGAATGTGTTGTAGCTTGCCACTCGATTCATGGTTTTTGTCCATACTTGCACTTATTTTAGAATCATTTTTAGAAACATATATGCCATCTGATACTACACAAACCCTTGGAGGCAAGAAAATAACTCAAATATTTCGTAAATTACGTAGGAAATGGATGCAAATCAAACATGCTTACGAAGCGTCTGATGTTCACCTTACTCGCCGCTTGGAGCGCTAGTGTCTCTCCAGCTGTCAAACGGCAACGACTTTTACTGCAGTGAGTGTCGCGACTGTTATGTTAGACTGTGGTTTACATTAATACCTGAAACTTAAAATCTTTGCTTTATACGTGTTGGAAACTTCTTTTTCTCGTTCTAGGAGCAACATATCTGCGACGATGTGTATCGTTTTGCTCGGTTGGGCGGAGCATCTTGCTGATCAGGGGTGGAGCTTAAGTGGGGTGGGCGGGGACTATGTGTCGGGATCTTCGCAAGCTTTAAGCTCATGTCACGATACCATCCTGACATGTACAAACTTGTGTCAGGAGTGGGATCTTTCCCACCGTTCTATCTGAAACGATATTTTCCTGCCGATCCTATGTGTTGGCAACCATAGCAACGCCTAGCGGTTTGCTGCCGCGGGCCGCTAAGCGCTGTTTCCGCTAGATGCGCCTTCGGGCGCCCCCGACAACGTGTTAGGCCGTGACGGTCCTACCAAGCATGCAAGCGCACTATATGGCCACGCGCAGCTATATTGCGTCTCACGCCGGGGCGAGCCGCCGGCAGTAGAAGCGTCGCCGCGGGCTGCGCCGCACCGTCCTTCGCCTCTGGGTAGCCGCCAACGTCACCTCCGTGTGATTTAAGCGTCACTGCAATGCATTCTGCTAGGTAACAACTCTGGCGAACTTCCGCCGAGGGGACTTTTCATCGTCTAGAATAGAGTGAGACCTTTTTATTTTGGGCATCTGTTCGGTCTCAGTCCCAGTTTTGTAACTATGCCTGAGTTACGTCCTCGCCAACCAGCAGAGAGGAACGAATCGGCTCCCGATGCTGCAACTGCGGCCCAGAACGAGCCTGATCGCACTGCTTTACTGCAACAGCATATAAACCCACTGTCACTTGAAAAAATAGAGCTACAGGAACTGCTTAACACGATAACTCGCGAATGTGAAGCCACAGTTGCCGAAAACAAGGTAACTACTGGCTGTTCAAGAACCCAAAAAGTTGAAACAGAAAAAATAGTACCAGATGTACACAGTACGCAAATCCGCCAGGGTAGCCAAGAGCGCTAATGCGCTGCTTCCTAGACTCAGATAGGCGCACCAGCCCCGGATGGAATCCGCCCGGCGGATTAACAACGAGGGCCGGTGTGCCAGCCAGCCTGGATGTGGTTTTTAGGCGGTTTTCCACATCCCGCTAGGTGAATACCGGGCTGGTCCCCACGTTCCGCCTCAGTTACATGTGTCGCAGACATTTGAAACACGTCCGCACTATTTCACGATTTACACTCGACGCAGACAGTTGGGGTACACCGATTCCGTCCTGGGGGGGTACGGGGTGGCGGCAGGAAGGGCATCCGGCCATCGCTAACACTAACATTGCCAAATCCGTTGTAATCACGCCGATCCTGCGATCGCTGCGGGACTATGTCGTAAGCGAAAGAAAGAAAGAAATGTAACCAGTACGCTCACAGCCGTAACTTTGTATCTTCTTTTGCCGGAAAGCCAGGCGAAAATGTAGCAACATTTTTGCAAAACGTCAGGGACGTGGGACTTACAGGCACATGGCCAGACCACTTTTTGTTAAATGTCACCACCATGAGACTTTCAGGCGATGCATGAATTTATTTTGAATCAGTAGACGCATTGCCGGAACACCCACATTTGATTTCTTGGCAAAGGGATTAGCAGAGCGCTACTCTGACAAGAGTGGGGTTAGCTATTAGCGTGATCGGTATATTAAGGTATATACAGACTTGGTATCTACATCTACATCATACTCCGCAAGCCTCCTAATGCTGTGTAGCGGAGGGTAGCTTCGGTACCACTATCTGATCCCTACAACACTGTTCCACTCGCGAATAGTGCGTGGGAAGAATGATTGTCGGTAAGCCTCTGTATTGGGTCTAATTTATCGAATTTTCTCATCGTGGTCAATACGCGAGATGTATGTAAGGGGAAGTAATATGTTGTCCCACTCATCCTAAAAACTGCTGTCCCGAAATTTCAATAGTAAATTTCTCCATGGTTCATAACACCTCTCCTGTAACGTCTGCCAGTGGAGTTTGTTTAGCATCTCTGTAATGCTCTCTCCCCAGCTAAACGATCCAGTGACGAAGCGCGCCGCTCTTCGTTGGATCTTCTCTATCTCCTACCAGTCCTACCTGATAGGGATCCCAGATAGATGAACAGTACTCAAGGATACAGCGAACAAGCGCCTTATCAGCCACTTCTTTCATGGTTGAGTTACATTTCCCTAAGATTCTTCCGATGAACCTGAGTCTGGCATCTACTTTCCCAACTATCTGTTTTATGTGGTCGTTCAACTTAAGGTCGCTCTGGATAGTTACGCCTAGATATTTTACGGCAGACGCTGTCACTAGCTGTTTGTCATCAATAGTGTAGCTGTACAGTAGTGGATTTCTTTTCCTATGTATGCGCAGTATGTTACATTTATTTTCGTTCAGGGTCAACTGCCAGAGCCTGCACCATTCATCAATTCTCTGCAGGTCGTGCTGCAAATTCTTTCTATCTTCTAGTGTTGCTACTTTGGTACAGACAACTGCATCATCTGCGAATAGCCTTAAAGAGCATCCGACGCTTTCTACTAGATGATTTATATATTGTAAACAGCAACGGTCCTATCATACTTCCCTGTGGTACTCCGGATATTACCTTTACATCTGTCGATTTTGTTCCGTTAAGGGCAACGTGTTGAGTTGTATCTGCAAGAAAGTCTTGAATCTAATTGCAAGTCTGCTTCGATTCTCCGTAGGCTCAAATGTTTTTCATTAAACGGCAATGCAGGACGGTGCCAAATGCCTTACTGAAATCAGTGAACACCGCGCCAACCTGAACGTCATTGTCCACTGCCCTGGGACTCTCAGGGAAGCTAGCTGAGTTTCGCAGGAATCCATGTTTGCGAAATCCATGTTGATTTTAATAGAGGAGATGTTCATTTCTCATAAACGTCATAATTCTTGAGCGTAAAACATGTTCCATAATTCTAAAACAGATTGACGTCAACGATATAGGTCTATAATTGTGTATCTGTCTTACTACCTTTCTTAAAAACGGGAATGACCTGCGCTTTTTTTCCAGTCGTTAGGTATCTTTCGTTGCTCAAGCGATCTACGATAAATTACTGCTAGAAGGGGAGCAAGTTCTTTCGCATAATCTGTGTAGAATCTTATAGGCATCTCATCTGGTCCTGATGCCTTTCCACTATTAAGCGATTGTAGCTGCTTTTAAATTCCGCTATCGGTTATCTCGATATCTGCCATTTCGGCGTTCGTACGACGATTGAAAAAGGAGGGACAGTGTTACGATCTTCTGCGGTGAAGCAGCTTCGGAAGACCGAATTCAGTATTTCGGCCTTCTCTCTGTTATCTTCCGTTTCGGTGAAGGTGTGGTTGCTGAGAGAATGAATAGATGATTTTGACCCACTTACTGATTTTACATACGACCAAAATCTCTTAGGGATTTTTCTTAGGTCGGCTGACAACGTCTTACTTTCAGAATCATTGAACGCTTCTCCTATTTCTCTCTTTCCGCTCATTTCCACTTCGTTCAGCTTTTGTTTGTCAGGTAGGTTTTTACAATCTGAGATGATGTGCTCTTTGTTTACGTAGCGCTTTTCTAGCACGGCTATTAAACCATGCTGGATCTTTCCCATCCCTTAAAACCTCACTCGGAACATATTTGTCTAGGGCATTGAATTTTTTCCTTTTTTTTCTCTACATCTTCGATCTCATAACCGAATATTTGATGCTGACTGCTGGGATATTCTGAGATTTGTATCCTGTCACTCTTGCTGAGCAAATATATCTTCCTACCTTTCTTAACATTCGTTGTAGGACCCCTCGTCATAGATGCTGTCAAAGCCTTATGATCACTGATACCTTCCACTACGTTAACTGATTCGATAAGTTCAGGTCTGCCTGTTGCTATGAGGTCCAAGACGTTACCCTCACGAGTTGGTTCCCTAACTATCTGCTCAAGATAAATTTCAGACAAGACATTAAGAACAAGACCACATCTCTGGCACCAGTTTTGATGGCATAACACTCCCAGTCTATACCTGGTAAGTTGAAGTCACCCTCTATTACAACGGTTCAGATGGCTCTGAGCACTATGCGACTTAACTTCTGAGGTCATCAGTTGCCTAAAACCTAGAACTAATTAAACCTAACTAACCTAAGGACATCACACACATCCATGCCCAAGGCAGGATTCGAACCTGCGACCGTAGTGGTCGATCAGTTCCAGACAGTAGCGCCTAGAACAGCACGGCCACTCCGGCTGGCTCTATTACAACGGCATGATCAGGAAAATCACTAACGATATTCTGCAAGTCCTGTCTGAAGCGCTCTACAACTACAGATCCTGGCCCAGATGGTCTATAAAAGCATCCAATCACCTTAATACTCAGTTTTACCCAGATTAATTCACATTCGGAATCCGTGATAACCTCGCTAGATTTTATCGAATTTTTTTACTGCAATAAACACGCCGCCACCATTGGCGACTAACCTATCCTTACGATAGACATTTCAATCTGAACTTAGGATTTCGTTGTCATTGATACCTGGTTTCAACCAGCTTTCTGTTCCCAATACTATCTGTGCATTATAACCTTCAGTATATTACGTGAGGAAGCGGGCAGATTTGTATCCGCCCCCACACGCGCCAGCGAAGCGCAACATGTGTTCATTAATGACACGAATTGCCAAAGATGAGGGAAGCCTAACCATACGGCCAAGCGCTGCTGAGCTTCCTGTTGTAAGAAATGCCATACCGTCGCATCCGAACAGGATCGTTGTCCGCAAAGTAAGTGGCTGAATTCCGCCTAGAGGAAGGTGCCAGTAGGCAACAATAGAAATGATCAGCCAAACACGAGTACTACTCCACGAGAACTAACGTGGGTGGGCCAGGATCTACCACCCACCATCGTCCCCAATGAAATATGAGCCCTATAAAAAGGCAAGACCCACCTGAGGCGGCAAATTTACTTTTAGAGGGGAATTTCAGTGGGAAGTGTGTCAAAATTCTTGTGGATGCCGGAGCTCAGATTAGTGTTCTTTTTGTTTCTAATGATGACAAGCATGTGATAAACTACGTTATAACTGGACTTGGAGAAGAGATGATAATTCCTGCAAGCTCCTGTACAATAGACGTGCACACTTGAGGGGAAAAGTATGCCTTTGATATGGACGGGATTTTGATATCATCCTGGGGAACGATTTCCTAACATGCTATCAGACTGTGATAGATTATAGGATACACACCACTGTCCGACAGTGAGCCTGCATTTCATTCGCGAGGAACCTGTGAAGGGAGCCCTACCTCACAAGTTCCAGCTGAACTGTGTACATGGATGTTAAAAACTATCACACCTGTAACTATTAGCGGTGGAACGGGAAAAGTTCTCTGGACTGAAGTCAAAGCCCAGGTACCGCCGAGATCCGACTATGTGTTCGACCCGCTCGCCCAGAAGGACTTTCTCAACAGGCTGCAAATTCATGTTAAGAGAAGTCTAAGTACACCCGAAGTAAAAGCTAACATGTTTCTAATACCTGTGTGTTTTGACGGTCAGTGGGACGTAGAAATCCCATGTGGTAAAATACTAGCCAGTGGCGAGAAAGTTATGCAAATAGAAGTTTCGAACCAGAAACAATGTCAAGAGAAAAAACGTAAGCATTTACCTGTGAGGAATGATTGTTCACTAGCGCCTTCGATAAGAAATTAGTTGAAAGAGAAGTTGATACATTTGACAGAGTCTGAGTAAAATCTTTCGTATGCAGTTTTAGAGGAATATGCGTGGTTATTCAAGGAGAGGCAATATTTGCCAGCAACTGACCTCGTACAACACGAAATTCCTACGGGAGACGTTACACCAATTGCGCATAAGTTGCATCGTTTACCTCATCATTCACAGTCTATTGTTGAAGACACGATTCAATAGCAATTGACTGAAGGGATAATTCAACACTCTGCAAGCCATGGGCCAATCCAATTGCATTCTACCAAAGAAATCAATCAGTGGGGAGGAAAGCTATCGTCTTACAAGTTGATATGAGCGGTAAACAAGGTTACCACATCGGATACTTACCCTCTGCCACATATCGACGAGGCTTTAGACAGGTTAGGAAATTGCAGATACTTTACCACTCTGGACATGTGTTTCGGATATCATCAGATAACGATTGCACCGCAAGATACACCTAAGCTGCTTTTGTGGTCCAATATTGACTGTATGAATTCTTACGTACGCCTTTTGGTCTAAGAAATGCTCCTGCCACTTTTCAAAGATTTGTGGACATGTTACTGAGAGGTTTAAAGCCTTGTGTATCTCGGCGACATTATAATTTTTGCAAAAACGAAGGAATAGCATACTGAAAGATTAAGAAATGCGAAGTGCACACTTGAGTTTAAAACAAGAAAAATGTTGTTTTACACATTCACAGGTTCAGTACGAGGGGTTCATCATTAGTTCAGATGGAGTTAAGGCAGATCCTAGGCTAAATGCAGCAGTGGATTATTTTCCAACCCCAAGAAATGTTAAAGAGTTAACAACTTTTCCTAAGTTTAGCCGATTATTGCAGGCATTTTGTGCAGGATTATGCTCCAATAGCAAAGCCATTAACAAAATTACTAAAGACAGATTCATCGTTTTGATGGAAAGATGAGTGAGAACCAGCAGTGAAGAAAATTAAAGAAATTTTGACTAGTCCACCTTGACTAATATATCTAGATTTTGAAAAACCTTTTACTCTTTTGACAGGCGCGTCAGATTACGCTGTTGGAGCTGTTGTAAGTCAGGAATATAATCATGAGGAAAGACCAACTGGTTATGCCTCCAGACAAATGAACTCAGCAGAAATTAATTACAGTACTACTGAGAAGGAGCTGCTAGCTCTCATGTTTGGGTAAATTACTTTAAGAATTATTTGTATGCACGTCATTTCACTGTGGTCACGGACCAGGCGTTAAGCGTAAAAGACGTCAGCAGTCGCTTGACTAGATGATCATTAAATTATCAGGCTATGATTACACAGTTCGGCATAAGCCTAGCCACCTGCATAGCAATGCTGACTGCCTAAGCAGAAACGTTAGAGTTGGGCAGACAGATGATGTTTCCTTAGAAGAATTGAAAGAATCACAAGAGAGAGAGATGTAGAATGAGAATGCCACCAGTATACATCACTCTCTGATTTTGTTGCAAAAGATAGTATACTATATCGAAAGACCCCATTGGCTAACAGAGGAGTAATATCTGAAGAACTGCAATAAAGAATGATAGCACCTTGTCATGCTGCCAGAATGGCCGATGAGCCGAGAATGCAAGAATAGCTTCAAATTACTGCTGGAGACGTCGACAAATGGACTTTAAGAACTGTATAGAAAACTATCTGCCTTGTGCACAGAGAGCGCCTCCTCCAAGGACTAATGTTCCTATACAAAAATTACCACAAGCATGGAAACCGTTTCAAATTGTGGCCTTGCACATCTGCAGCCCATTCCCAAATAACACCAAGAATAATAAATATATATTGTCAGTTATTTGTAGCAGGTCTGGGTTTTGTGACACTAGATATAGAGCGTCAGTGACAGAGGGGAGCAAAGATCATTATTTTGTCAGGAATGGCGGGACGGAAAGTGACACTTTGTGGATGGTGGAATGGGTTCTTCACTTGGCTCAGTGGGTGAGATTTGAGTGAAACATTGGTGGCTCCACTAACATTCATTTATTGACACATAAGATCCTTTGAACAAGAAGAGTAATACAATGTGTTTTAACTCGCTCAATTCCTCGTGGTACCAGAGTGGTGTGGGGTCATAGTTTGCAGATCCCAGTGACCGCTGATAGGGCAATGGCTCGTGTTGCAGCAGAGCCCTGTATTTTTCCCTTCAATACTGTACCCATCACTTGTTGCGTATTAACCAGTGGCTAACACGTGGTGCGGTGTGTTCCGCCCCAGAATCGATCCAGCATCTCTCAGGTTCGGCGCCTTCTGGTGGAGTTCATCAACTTCCAGGTTCACTGGTGATCCATTTGGTGTGGCCACAGTCCGTTTGTCCTCACCAGCCACCTGGGTAAGTACCATGCAAACTTCTTCCCGGTAACATCTAGGATGGCATCTTCTGCATTGACCTATTGGCGCAGTACCATCATCATCTTACGTCGAACAGCATAGTGGCTAATTAGTTGCAGTGAAGTATGACGTCTGCTGACTAACCATTAGTACGTCTGTCCACGTGATGTTTCGTCTCTTCTTTCTCCCCTCAAAGGACCACCTCATGCCCCTTTGTCAGAGGTATTTATTCGGTGTTTTTGTCATTGTCAAGAAGTTTCTAGTCAGTGACTGACTCTTTGGCCATTGATCTATGCTTCTCAGGTTTGGCAGAAATGTGACCAATGTCGACACACATCCCGGCTTTCCTTGTTTTACCTCTATGCTGGCATGGTGGGGTATTGCCCTGTCATCTTCCTCTGCATCGCCAGATACGTCACACACCTGAGTTCAGTATGCTGACAGTTCCTGAACATTGATCGCTGATGTGCGAACTGCGCTGGTTGTTGTTCTCCTTGGGAGCATTGTCCATCTGCCTGGTCACTGATCTGTCGAAGTGCTGACTGCTGCTGTGTAAACTCCACTGGCCATCGGCTTCCTTGTTCGACTACTACCACTTCCGAATATTGTAGGTTAACACGTCAAAGTCTCTAAATTTTTCACATAACTTATAATAATTCTTTACCTATTTTTCTGCTGGATCTCTGCTTTGAACAACCATTAATAAAACAAAATTATTATACACAACCATAAATAACACATAATTATTATACACCCTACATACTGAACACTTTATCAAGGTACTTAATTTTGATACTTGTGAATATGACCACCGAAACTGTTGCTTGCGCCTTTATCAATCACTTGGTACTGCCATTCGGAAGTTTCGACGCAATACTCACTGACCAACCCTCAAATTTTATGTCGGCGCAAGTTTCCAAAATGTTATGACTAAAAAAATGGCGAACTACGCCCTTTCAGCATGAAGCTAATCGGCGTCTAGAGCGAGTGTACATAACTTTTGTTGTAGAACCAAGTTGAACACAGTACAAGGGAGCCTTCCCTCTATTGCGCATCACCTCCTCGGTAGTAGTAGGGCAATGGGGGCACCACCCCACTCTGCATTGTCATCAAATTTATTCAAGATGGCGGGTCCAAGATAGCAACCATTGATGTGGCAATGTCACGATGATGTCATGGTGGGAAGTACAAATTTTGGCAGGAAAAGGGTCACTTGGGCTACCTCCACTAACCTAAGAAAATGGAGGGAATATTTTGGCGAGAAAGAAGGTCAGTTGGGCTACCTCCACTAACCTAAGTCATCTGACCACCACCTCTTCCTTGGAATTGATGGGAAAAGGACTCAGCCTGTGCTGGGCTGCTGGATAGGATGGACATAAGTCTTTATTTTGCATGCAGCCTTTAGTTAAACGATTTGAGCTGTCATAGGCAGTAACTCCATTCAGTGTGTTCACCATGAGGCTGGATTCCAGGTGACGTAGTACACAGTACTGCCACCAGAGAGCACTGTCGTCTCATGGCGGTCTGGGGAAAAATGGTGGGAAAAGGACTCAGTTTGTGTCTAGTTGCTGGAGAGAGGAAGGAGTGTACTTTTTTCAGTGGGTAGTTGGAACAGTTTACTTAGGGATGGATTTCACATAGTGTATTTATTATGCTGATACAAAACACTTGTACTGGCGTGCTTGGGGTCACAGTAAATAGCCTACACACGTGAAAACTACTCATAAATTACCAAAATAATACAGCACACTGATGTGCAGACACAAAATCAACTCATAAATAGTCAAAATAATGCATGTATACCGCTCTGCAATTAATTGCAAACTGTCGAAATAATGCATTGCAAAGCCCACAGACCTGCAAACTATTCGTAAATCACCGAAATAATGCAGTACACTGGTGTATAGACACGTTCACCATGCGTAAAACTGGCGAAATATTGCATGTATTACACTATGCAAACACACTCACAACGCTTACACAGCCAAAATAATGCAGTACACCGACACTCAATGCATGTAAAAATGCTTTTGGACTATCGTTAAGAAATTCGACTGCAACATATCTGCAAACTGTTCCCTACAGAGTTCCAAGGCACAATGATGACTGTGTGCATTCTTCCTAGCGATTGTAATGGGACAGCCTGCCCCACATGGGAGATGCATCTGGCCGCACATGTGGTTACGTTGGGTCCAATGCCGAGTAAGACTTTGCATAGCAGCTCACCCTCGGAAGTGCACC
The DNA here is from genome assembly GCF_021461385.2 of Schistocerca piceifrons. Classification (NCBI taxonomy): domain Eukaryota; kingdom Metazoa; phylum Arthropoda; class Insecta; order Orthoptera; family Acrididae; genus Schistocerca; species Schistocerca piceifrons. The sequence continues at coordinate 39,416,631 of NC_060149.1, read as the reverse complement.
AAAAATGTTGTCAGTGTTATACTGATGTCACATGTCTATGTGAATAAGAGCCAAGTCTCCCACTCCGAAATTGTAAAGTGTCACAGAAATAGTTAACGGTCACTTTTGTTGTCGTTTGAGATTTCGTTAAGTCTCAGCTTTGTCTGCATGAAAATTCTTGCCCTAACAGGACCTGTTTACGAAAATAGTCCAGAATAACACCGAATGCATTCTTCCTGATGGTCCTAAAGAGGCATTCTGTGCTACCCTCCCTGGAAATCGTGACATCCTGCTTTCAACATACGTCTCAGAAACGGTAAACGTACTCACGACTAAAAGCCTTCATCGTGTATGTGCATGCTTGCAAAAACACCGTTAATCATAAAACCATTCTTGTTGTTTGGGAAGAGAGCACTGTCTAAGCACAGACGGGAAAATCAGAACAATTACGCAAACAGAATTCGAAGCACTGTTCTACAGAAGAGAACAATGGCCGGAATTTTCCATCTCCTACAGCTGCTGGCCTGGATATGTCCTAATGCCACAATGGCAAATGAAGGACAGAATCCCGCCAGAGATGGATGGTCTGCTTCAATTTGTCTTTGAACACTTGAACATGTAGATACCTTGCCCCCATCTTGTTTGAACCAGTCTGTAGAGGCTCCAATGTCCCTGCACAAAGGATGTCTTGTGAATGAATGGAGCATACTGATTGGCTCTTACTGAATTTACCTGCCAAATTACTGATGCTGCCAGTTTGGAAGAACTGTCTGCTTTTTTATGTTTTTTTTCGTTTTACAGACAAGACTTTCAGCAGCAAAAGTATTTTGTACAGATCGCCATATTTCACTGATAGTTAAACACTGCGATAGCAGTCTACAGATCATCAAATACGAAAAGACACTTCCTCAATTACACTGCTCTGCCACTGACGACGGAAGCTTGAATATTTCAGCATGAAACCGATCTCCAACCCAGCTACATATTACCACATACTGGTTTTGATGTAATAAACACACAATTCGTATCATGCACCATACAAAATCACCTCTTCTGCATCCTGCATAGCTATCGATCATCAGACACCCATATATATATCGCGAAGACAGACAGCATAAACACATGGACCGTATATAGTCTTCGCAGCACTAGATATTCCCCCGAGCTCGGTAGGTCATCCACTGCAGCCGATGGTCACAAGTCATCTGCCTCCACACACATGCTGGCCCGACACATGACCAGAGCACCCTCAGCAGATCGAGGTCACTCTCCAAGCTGTTGTACAAAGACTGGGTCGGTTCCCCTCAGCACAAAGGCATTACTGTTTCTGGCCGCAAACTGCTGGCTTGATTGCTTTCTACACCCATCTCCAAACTCTGGGATTACAAGAACATATGTATTCTCACATGGTTTACCAGAATATCATACCATTTTTGCGATACTTCTCGATATCAAGCACATGGCAGTGTCGCTTGCAAAGCTGTATCGCATGCACAGTATTATTCCAAAGATATAGACTGGAAATTATTTCTCTAGAAACCGAAAAATTAGCGAGCTGGAGCATACTGTCAGCCACTGAGTAACAAGAAACTTATCTCGTCTGTGAAGACCTTTACGTGAAAACTGGAAAAGATAGGGGAAACTGATGTTTCCACTCGTGAATACCGATGTCGGTGATATAACAGATTTCAAATCATCCTAATAATTTACAAAGTCAACTAAAGTGTTTCTCATGTGTAGAGAACCAACAAACGTAGCTTCCACCCGTCTTTCACCTGATAGATGCACACAACACACACCACAATCGATGTTCTTTCAACCAAATAAAGACGGGAAATGTACAGAAGCAGTCAACCAGACAGTTTACGCGTGAGAGAATGATGGTCCAGCGCAAACACACGTCCATATTTAATCTTCTCAAATTTCCACGGGCAACACACACAATCACGAAGACTGTCCAACAAATACTGAGTATTAGTTCGCTATTTAGCAATCTTGGGGACGACATGGTTAGGTCAGCTACATTCCTGTACCCCAACAGTCTTTACCAGTCAGACAGCTCCTGCCATTAGCTGGAAACGTGAATCATTCCCACCACAGGCCACGACCACCTCGCGCCATGCACCCACAAGCAGAATTGTTCTAGGAAACTGGCTATATATATATATATATATATATATATATATATATATATATATATATATATATATATATATATATGTATGATCGCTGTACTTACAGTTAAATATTATGATTGCGGTCTCAGTTGGACGACATTCGACAATGAGCGATGTATCGGAAATACCCCCTGCTGACGGCTGTGGCCCTAGAAATAGAAATATCTGTACCATTCGCATGACTTGACATATGTTACCAAGTGAAAAAAACTTCCCTTCCCTTTGCTATTGCAGTATTCCACGTCAAATCCATACCTTCCTTAGGACTGGACATAGTCACTTTCTTTGCACATGTCGGTACACACACATATACTTTAGAAGCCTGGTAATCAAGGCGAACCTATCACACATCCGCTACTAGTAAGTATAACACTTCGCCAATAATTCATTGCTGGTGATAAGAAACAATACTGAACGAAAATCGGTGATGAGTGTACATGTCTCATAAGTTTTTCCTGTGAGTGGTACCATGGTGTCTTAGAAAGGGAACAGTAATCGTCTGACAAGCCCTCAGATGTTAAAAGCACGATCGCTACGACCATGTTACTATCACAATAGGTCTTGGTTCTACAGGTGCAACAAGTATCGGTAATTGAATATAGACGGTGATCGCCGGAGTGCATATTATCAGACCAACAGTGCGGTTACACGTCGCCAACAGTGCAAGCCTGTAATAAAAGCACCAAATTTAGAAAGTGACTTGGCTAAGAAATGTGGTATGAAACCAGTATTTGCAACTCCCTCATGCTATTCTCTCTTGATGCCACATCAGAGGTTCTGCAGTATATCCACTGGGCTATAGGCCATGGTTGATTGAGAATGATCACAAACAGTACATGGTTTGCTGATTGAGGTCTAAGAAATGTACACAGGCTTTTCAGATCACTAGTGCCATGCTTTCCAGTAGAAATGGCTCAAAATGGTTCAAATGGCTCTGAGCACTATGGGACGCAACTGCTGTGGTCATAAGTCCCCTAGAACTTAGAACTACTTAAACCTAACTAACCTAAGGACATCACACACATCCATGCCCGAGGCAGGATTCGAACCTGCGACCGTAGCGGTCGTGCGGTTCTAGACTGTAGCGCCGTTAACCGCTAGGCCACTACGGCCAGCAGTAGAAATGCTGTCTGTGATTTGGAATCAAGTCTTTCCATTCAACCACATACCAGCATTGGATCCTATGGAGGAGTCTTTTAATGATTACAGCCACCAATGAATCATATTTCTGGCACTCTCATATCTTGAAAGTAGTCGCCTTTTTCGAAACTATCTGCTACAGTAAAATTTTGGACAGCCCCTATGCATCTTGCAACTTGCTCGTCACACTCTGCTCTGCCATATCTACAGCTTTGCACATATGATCGTTCCAATTCAAGTCGGAACTGAGCAGAAGTCGGAGAGAGCTATATCTACCACACTCAGAGGTCCGTGTAGAAGGAGCCTAAGTTGAGTTAGGACTGTGTTTTGACCATTTGATGGAAATGGGAACATGTTGCCGTAGCTCCACCAACCATGTATGATGTGTAGGGTCAGCGCCAGAAAAAGTCCGCTTCTGCAGCAGGAGGTAGTATGAAGACAGTACGAACAGTTACGGTGGTGTTACTAATCAGGAAAATTAGGAAGACTCAACATCATACAGATACTGATGTCTGAAGCAGATCCGCATCCCTCAGGGTCCATTCATGTCTATTACTCCAACATTCTATCATCGTTATTCAGTACCATCCAATAGAGAAAAATTACGAACTCTAAAAGATCCGCTAACTCCATCTGATAGAGAACTCGATTAGATTTTTACCTCACCTCTCTCCCTCTCTTCTGATATATCGAAAACAAAAACCGTCTGCGTGTCGGGATCGAGCGCATTCGACGATCCAATTAAATATACAGGTATTGATTCATTGGAGCAGGCGCCAAGCGACCGACGTCGCTTGCACAGACCAGTGTAAAGTGTCAATGCCTGTACTGTAGGACGAGGAGAGTGACCGAATCCCACAGACTATACTGTCAGTCGCAAGAGAGGCTCCCTGTGTCGTTGTTTGAAACACTGTTTTTTTTATTTTCCTGCTGTAACACGCTTTGTACACTGCCATACGTTCTGCTTTAACCAACAGCGTGCCAGTGGACAGACACCGTCGATGTACTGAAATACACTACTGGCCATTAAAATTGATACACCACGAAGATGACGTGCTACAGACGAGAAATTTAACCGACAGGAAGAAGATGCTGTGATATGCAAATGATTAGCTTTTCAGAGCATTCACACGAGGTTGGCACCGGTGGCGACACCTACAACGTGCTGACACGAGGAAAGTTTCCAACCGATTTCTCATACCCAAACAGCAGTTGACCGGCGTTACCTGGTGAACCGAGCGACCGCGGCGGTCGCAGGTTCGAATCCTGTCTCAGGCATGGATGTGTGTGATGTCCTTAGGTTAGTTAGGTTTAAGTAGTTCTAAGTTCTAGGGGACTGATGACCCCAGATGTTAAGTCCTATAGTGCGCAGAGCCATTTGAACCATTTTTGAACTTCCGGATGCCATTTCCGCGTCTGGTTCCGAGAAACATTAGATTGGTGGCCCACACCACTAGTCGCACTCCTTCCAGCAGGAGCCCCTTTCTCCACACCAGGAACCACCACCCCACTCCTCAGACGAGTGCGGCAATGTGCGTGTTTTGAGTGATTCATTGTGTGATGTTAGTGTATGAAGGATGTTATGGTCAACCTTTTTTTTTCGCTCAGACAACTGCGTGAACACAGTAAAATTCGTGTCCCTAGTGAAAACATTGTTTTCTTTTTGCCCCCCCCCCCCAAACTTTATTTCAGTGACTAGAAACTGGAAATACTATGTCAACTACATGTATATTGTTTTGTTTTATAGCTTCCAGTTTTCTTTTTTATATTAATTTTCATGTTCAAGATATCCTGGTTCCCTATCGCCATGTTAGTTTGGAACAACTTCTTCTTTGTGACGCACACTATGTTACATAGTCTTCGATCACACATGTATACTTATAAAATTTATGTCTTTTTTGTGTACTCTATATCTCTATATCTCACTTCTGTTGCTTGTCAATTGTCACTATGTGTACAAATTTCTTGTGTATGTGCCAATAGTTACAAAATGTTATACACAATAATATGCCACAGTTACACGAGAGTGTTTTTGTTTGTGTATGTGAGCGGGATATCTGCAGTTAAAATTCTAGTTAGTGGTGATTGGACCATCAGTCAATCAATCACTGTGAAAAATTATCATCCTTTCTGTTCAGGGAAATGGCATGAGTGTGGTTAAATGTTTCAACCATGTAGCATAGAAATATTGTTTGTCTTTTTGGCTTCGTTCAGAAGTATGCGTGTGTTTTAGTTGGGCACCAGTAGCTAATCCTTAAATGTTACCTTAATGAGAAGCTTGCAGATCCAATAGGTCAACATTTTATTGCAGTTTCGAACTTGGCCTTCTGGCATGTGTTCGACATTTGTATGACTATGAGTATGTCCATGAATGACTGTGGGTTCCCTGAGGGTGAATCTGTGTTGCGTGTGACTTATTCGTCAATGTGAGTAAGATGTTGGCGAAGTCATACGAAAAATTCCACCTTTCATTTTATCATCAATTTCCAATTAAATCTGCCAATTTCTTGAGGCATTTTGGAAACTATCTAGACCGATTCTTTTTGAGTGATTGACACACTACCTCTGTCAAGTGGGTCAACCACTTTCAAAAATAATCTAAACTGACTGGGGTGTAATGAGAGGTTCCATGCCCTCTTTCGCATGTCACCTCTCATTTTCATCAATTTAATTAATGTTTTATGTCAATGCACAGTGGTAACAGGCCGAATAAGGTTATTGTAATGAGAGTATTTGTACTGGGAGCTCAAAATACTTTTCACTTGATTCCTATGCATGTTGGGTTACTTTCCTGGGTGGCGTGTGCGAGGCGAGCTCCGGATGACGCGGCGCACTGCGTTTCCGGTTGGGGACTGCACTTCTACGAATACTGAGACGGTCCTACATCGATGGGCTAAAGCGCCTGGCGGAACGATTGATGTCGGTCGAGTTTCGCCCATTTGTATGCAGGGCGAAACGACTTGTGAGACGTCTGAGTGTCGCCGCAGTTTATGTGTTTACTGTTCCGGCGAGTCCGGGACGAAGACTGCTGGCACTGACTGACTGCATTGTCCTCATGATTCTGAGAATACTTGCAGACCGTGCCCTGCTGGGGGTGACTGTCTGGCGCCGGATGGCCGGTGGTCTAGGTATGTTGTTTTCATAGCTGAACACCAAAACTTTCAACCACTCTATTGACAGCTATTGCATTCACATTCAACTTTCTATAACTCACACCGACTATAGTTCAATTCTTTTATCTTGGCGGCTCGCGCATGCCCGCCCAGACGCTGGAGACTGCTGCTTTGCCAGTTGCACACGACGCACGCGCCGATAGAAGCAGCGCCATAGTATAGCATAGTTCGCAAGCTTGCGTGTAGGGGGGAGCGCGCAGTTCATGAGGTAAAGCCACCACGGCCGCATTAACCCTTTCGCTGCTACAAAGACGTGCTCCCTGCATTCCGCGCTGTGGGCGATTTTGTCACTGCACTGCTCGCCTGTGCAGACACATTGTGTTCCGACTGCTTTGACACTCTATATCACTCGATTCCACAAAAACTATTTGGCTCAAAAATTAGATTTTTACCTATCTTCTAGACTGATGCCTTCCCCCCATAAATGACTTAATTTTGTTTCGCTGTTCAACGCAGTTATTATGCAGCATTAAATATAGTAAACCTTTGCACGAAATTTTGAAGAGTTTGCAGAGGTAAAAGTCCATAGAGTATACTTTCCGTATGGTCGATTTTAGTTGCCACAATGTTGAGAATGAAATGTGGACAAGATACCTATATATTTCATTTAATTTAAGTACCACATAAGTGTCGTATGTAATATTGAGAAATATTCCACCTTTCGCGACTGTAACAAAAGTTTTACTTACACTGGGCACGTTTGGCTTTATTTTAAAGCACTTCAATCAATCAAAAGGAAGTAGACAAAATACATTAAACAAAACTGTGCACTTACAAAAACATTAGGACTTGAATATACCGTCTGTCAGTGAAGTGCTCAGAGCTATGTCAAATATAATGTTGTGTGTGGCACACACAAACAGCATTTATTTGCTAAAACACTGATGAGCCAATACAAACGTTGAATATTGTGCTACCGCAGCACAAAACTACGAAAGGTGACTTGGCAATGGAGGACCAAAATACAGTCCTCTTATGATGCTTCAAAAGAGAGAAACGCGTCTGGTCTAAATAAGTCGCTTATTACAGTTGCAGAAGAGGGACATATTTCAATACCATTGGTAAAACTGCGACTGTGGAACAAAAACAAGAAATAGAACATGAATACCATTGTGTATGTGCCATACCTTTCACCGATGGAAGTGCTTTAAAATAAAGCCAAACGCGCCGTGTGTATATAAAACTTTTATTACAGTCGCGAAAGACGGAATATTTATCAATATTACATACGACACCTATGTGGTACTTAAATTAGATGAGATATTGTTATACAGTAAATATTATATGAAATTTAGGTATTTTGTCCACATTTCATTCTCAATATTGTGGCAACTAAAATCGACCATACGGAAAGTATACGCTATGGACTTTTACCTCTGCAAACTCTTCAAAATTTCGTGCAATGGTTTACTACATTTAATGCTGCACATCAAAACAAAATTAAGTCATTTATGGGGGGAAGGTATCAGGCAAGAAGACGTGTAAAAATCAAATTTTTTGGCCAAATAGTTTTTGTGAAATCGAATGATAAGTGTGTCAAAGCAGTGGGAACACCATGTGTCTGCACAGGCGAGAAGTGCAGTGATGACGAAATTGCGCACAGCGCGGAATGTGGGGAGCACGTGTCTGCAGCAGCGAAAAAGTTAATGAAGAGGCAAAGCACTAGAAATTTCATTCAAACGAATAAAATTCGTGACGTAAGGCACTCCAATATTGTTTTTAAATAAAGAAAATATTAAGCACCGCACAAGGTTTGAACTCATAACCTTTCACTAGGCAGCCCAACACTTATCGAACAGTGTAACTCCATAAGGACTCTAACACCTCACACAACTACTTATAAACACTGTTGGTATGACTATGAATTACTCACGCTTCGTCGAAGTACAATAGAAAATAAACAATTACCGCTGTTCTTTATTGCGAAAAAGCAGTTCGTGAGATTGAAACAAACACCTTTCCTTGCTATCGCCTGAATTAGGAGGCTTATTGCTTGTTTGGTTTAATTAATTAATAGAATATGAAGCAATTGGTATAAAGAATGTTTTTTCCAAACTTTCTGTAAAAGAAAGTCTGCTATCAAGACATTGCTTTTGTTCTATTACTTTATTTATGACTGAACGTTTCTAAAACTGAAGACACTCGTCCGTGCTCTGCACTGCTGTCGAGATCTGGCAACGTCGTTCTCTGTTCATTGGCTGACTGTGTTTTGTGACGTCAGATGCGCAGAACGAACCTAAACTCGGCCGCCAAGTTATATGACGCGCACTTTTTTAGCCACACACACATACGGGTATAAGGAGAACAGAAATCAACAGACGTTAATTTTCAGCACATAATTCGTTAGGTTGGCAACATGTATACAAACAAACCAAATTGGAAGAGCCAAAAGTGAAAGCATTGTAGTTATGACTTTAAATCAGTTTTCGGCAAAATGTCTACAGCTAGTGACAGAAGAATAATAGGGCTCAACACAATTAGCGCAAAGTACATGAAAATCGCGAACCTGAAAATGTGCTTATGTTCCGTAAGTTTAGCTTTAGTGCGACCTCCAGCATGTGACCAGATGAGAGGAAACGCTCTTGTCAGCGAAAAACTTGATTAACTGTAAATGATCACTTATTTTTGTAAAAAAAAAAGAAGACATGAACAGTTTCATAACCTACAAATATCGCATATCAAAACAAAACTGAATTATTCTAGACTCCACTGAAGATGCCTTAAAGTAACAGGTGAAACGAATCTGGAACAAGTGACATTCATTGCAGCAAGAAAAAAGCGTTTGTTACTTTCAAACCGAAATAATCAACAGTTGTAGATACTTGGCACTTTACATCTTATGACATACGCCCTACCAACAAATTAGTTTCGGTTTAACTTCTGTTGTTCTATATACAATATTGTAAATATTTATGTGTTCCTTATTACTGTAATTCTCATTTCACATGCCAGTAAATGCCGTTTAAAAAGTTCATCGATTGTGATAAAATCAATACGCTATATTGATATGCAAAAGATAGATTGTGGCTGCATTCCAAAGTTTTCTAACTGCGTTACGTAAAGGCGCTGAATGCTGCAGCTAAGCTAAGCTCAGCGCAGTCGGTGTGGCGTGATATCAGTGGAATGTGCTTTACTCAGCAGGATACGTCGTTGGCGAGTGAACCTCGGACGCGGGAGCGGCTCGTCCCGTACCTTTATGACGAAACAATATCCACGCAGCTGAGAAACGTTGCGAAATGTGTCCGACTCGCTGGTGATGCGGTACAAATCAAAAGCGATTTTAACACTCCATAGTTTTTTGTTATTACATATGAAAATCACGTAATTTACTTCAGTTAAGTTTTATGACTTAAGGATACGGCTGCAGATTCATAAGCTGGTTACGCATAATTACTTTTAGATGCTCAGGTCCTCATACCGTGATTGCAGCTACAAAATAAATGGCTGTTCTCGTCCTAATATGAGTGAAACGTAACTGAACGTGATCAGTAATGGGCATTACTTACAGCGTATCTCGTGTAGAACTTCGTGGTATTTGTATCTTAGTGTGTGATTTTTGCTTAGTTTGAGATATCTGTTAGGAGTAAGTTTGTTCGGGCAAGATTTGCCTATACTGGCATACTGTATTGTCTATCCCTCACGTAGCAAAGATTTCCACGAAAATGCATATCGTAGCTGGTCCTTGGTAAAATATGAATCTCCGTTAATCACTCCTGTTGCAGTGACAGGTAGGACTGGTATCCTTGTTTTTACTCAAAACTACGTCCATTATGGTTCTGCTTCTTCAGTCACACAACGGAGTCAGGTCGTGTGAAATACTGGCAATAAATCTCTTTATCTACTGAAAGCTACTAGCATTAGCTTGCATGCTATGATTAATATGGTAGGTTGTGCAGAATGGTTTCAGATGAGCTCTGACCAGTCTAACATTGGTCTTATTCAAGCCATGAGACAAGGTTGTATCCGTTTATTTGATAATGGATCTAATGTTTTAATTTTACATTTTAATAATTCTTTGCTAAGTTGGGATACAGTAGGTGTTTTATGAAGGGAAAATATCTTCCGGTGTACTCCAGTTAGTACAGAACCGCACGTGTGCAGGTCGTAAGCGACAATATTGCACGTTGCCGGACGGTTGAGCGACAAACGACGTCAGAGCGATGGCCTTTGCTTCCCGCTACGGAAGTGGTGTGGTGGCCGGTGCACATCCTAACCTCAGCACGCGGGCAGCAATGTGGCGTCGCTCGCCATAGCGACTAAACTTTTCCGATTGTAGCTTCGTTAATATTTCCTATCAGAAGAGTGGAGAGACTTAGAGTCAATAAATGATCCTACGGTGTAGAAATCTTTACTAACACGCTCGCAGCCCAATTGCATATAAGCTGACGAAAGTTAGCTTATCTTTATCGGTTTCCTGTTTTATAATAAAATTTCATTATTACCAGGTAATAATCAACAATCTTGAACCTAAATGGGAATCAACTGCTGCCTCAGTGTGTGAAATCTGAGTGTAAAATAACGGTAATGTTTAAAAATATAGTTCTAACTCAACTCAGATGGCTCTCAGGACCCACAGTAGACCCGAGTTAGCGTTTGAGTGTGGATCCGATGCGGGGTTTATATCCGGAGCGATGTTCAGAGGTGGATACGAACCATGCATCACGTCCGAAGATGTGTTCTCTGTCGAAGTTAAGTCTACCAGCGGGAAGACCGGGTCCTGGGGGCCATCCGTGATACATGCACACGCACAGACACACTGAGAACAGAGCAACCGCACTGCAACTCTAGAGTATGTGGGTGGAGATGAGAGGATGCATTCGAGAATAGTGCTATACTATGCCACCCGACCAGAAAAATAGTGCATTTACACTAGGTGCTGGCAGCTGTACTACAATTACAAGCAATTTTGGAACACGGAACGAGACGTGATGTCATGACCGCATGGATAGAAGTGACATATAATCGATAAAGTTACGAAAAATAACGGAAAATACGTATAAATATAATCCCAATCCCAATCCCAATCCCAAAGAAACCAGGTGTTGACAGATGTGAAAATTTCCGAACTATCAGTTTAATAAGTCACAGCTGCAAAATACTAATGCGAATTCTTTACAGACGAATGGAAAAACTAGTATAAGCCGACCTCGGGGAAGATCAGTTTGGATTCCGTAGAAATGTTGGAACACGTGACGCAATACTGACCCTACGACTTATCTTAGAAGCTAGATTAAGGAAGGGCAAACCTACGTTTCTAGCATTTGTAGACTTAGAGAAAGCTTTTGACAATGTTGACTGAAATACTCTCTTTCAAATTCTAAAGGTGGCAGGGGTAAAATACAGAGAGAAAAAGGCTATTTACAATTTGTACAGAAACCAGATGGCAGTTATAAGAGTCAAGGGACATGAGAGGGAAGCAGTGGTTGGGAAGGGAGTGAGACAGAGTTGTAGTCTCTCCCCGATGTTATTCAATCTGTATATTGAGCAAGCAGTGAAGGAAACAAAAGAAAAATTCGGAGTAAGTATTAAAATCCATGGAGAAGAAATAAAAACTTTGAGGTTCGCCGATGACATCGTAATTCTGTCAGATACAGCAAAGGACTTGGAAGAGCAGTTGAACGGAATGGATAGTGTCTTGAAAGGAGGATATAAGGTGAACATCAACAAAAGTAAAACGAGGATAATGGAATGTAGTCGAATTAAGTCGAGTGATGTCGAGGGAATTAGATTACGAAATGAGACACTGAAAGTAGTAAAGGAGTTTTGTTATTTGGGGAGCAAAATAACTGATGATGGTCGAAGTAGAGAGGATTTAAAATGTAGACTGGCAATGGCAAGGAAAGCGTTTCTGAAGAAGAGAAATTTGTTAACATCGAGTATAGATTTAAGTGTCAGGAAGTCATTTCTGAAAGTATTTGTATGGAGTGTAGCCATGTATGGAAGTGAAACATGGACGATAGATAGTTTGGACAAGAAGAGAATAGAAGCTTTCGAAATGTGGTGCTACAGAAGAATGCTGAAGATTAGATGGGTAGATCACATAACTAATGAGGAAGTATTGAATAGGATTGGGGAGAAGAGAAGTTTGTGGCACAACTTGACCAGAAGAAGGGATCGGTTGGTAGGACATGTTCTGAGGCATCAAGGGATCACCAATTTAGTATTGGAGGGCAGCGTGGAGGGTAAAAATCGTAGAGGGAGACCAAGAGATGACTACACTAAGCAAATTCAGAAGGATGTAGGTTGCGGTAGGTACTGGGAAATGAAGAAGCTTGCACAGGATAGAGTAGCATGGAGAGCTGCATCAAACCAATCACAGAACTGAAGACCATAACAACAACAACGTATAAATTGAGTGAAAATTCACCGAATTGCGGGGAAATTGAGAAAGTACTTGTGTGTCTTCTGGTTGGTGCAGAGCATGGGAACCGGTTTGCAACAGCAAGGCGAATCCGAGAAAACATTGACACGGAAGCGCCGGGAACCAGGGAAACAGTCAATTGTTTTACGTCGAGACAGCTTTCTACTGTATGTCTATTGAGGTAACAGTAATACACGCGAGTTGACTACTACATTTGACGCTTTCAACGAAAACAGAGAACCATCTGCCTCTAAACTTACTTGCATCTGCGTTAAAGGATGACAGAGAGTGGATGGAGAGATCGGTTGAGATGGAGCTGTAATGAGGTAGACAGATGATGCATTCTAGAGAGGGAGAGAGATGTTGCTGCAGGTCATTTGACCATTTTTTCCATTGTTCTTTCCGGATATATCAGTTGTGTGACGTCGCCTGCGTTCCACTCGTATAGAACCACGTGTTCTATGTGTGACTTACAGCACTGTCCACTTGCGATCGTTAACAACAAAACCTCTCGGTCATCAGAGGACTTCCATCTCACGTGTGATGAAACGTGACCATCCTGTTTCGACACATTCCTCTACACGAACAAAGATTTATGTGACATACTCCATTCCCCTGTCGCATCTTGGGTATAAAATCGAGACTTCAGTTTCATGACTAAGGTAATTCTAAGTTAGCGGTAAGTGTATGTAAGGCACTGCAATCCCCGTGCATACATCTGCTTGACAGATGTCCTCTTTACAGAGCTAGTGTCGGCATGAAGTGTAATATCACATGTCAAACGCCTCTGCTATGAGTTTATCTGTTTCCTTGTAAGAGGTATGCTTCGTTTCTAACGATCATTTTATATAGGACTGATGTGAGCATAGTATAATTTCTGAACCGTGATCGGATGTGAACAGTGGACGCTATACATCCCTGGAAAGCTACATTGTGCATCCATGACACAGAATCGATGTTTTAAGGCAGTAGTTTTCTTCATTTTACAGTTTGTTACCATAGCTTATCTTAGAGAAACCTGCAAGAAAGATATGTGTCATGCACTAGAAATATTTTTCTTACATTGGAATATTAACACCGTTGCATTCTACACAACTAATAGGTCTGAAACTGAAGAAATTTAACAATATAGCCTGTTTTAGCTGTGTGTATTTATGTGTATTTATGATCTCTCTTCCCAATACCCTCCCAGACAATAGAACAATACTTTAGAATTGATAGCATAGTTGATTTACGTAAAATGCTTTGAACTCCATCCATCTGGAGCTACATCACGCATAAAAACCATCCGTTTCTTGTTCTTCTTAACTGTCTGCTATTACATCACAACGCTTTCAAATCTACTACTACACCGATAAGGGGTGCTAACCTCTTCGACATGCCTGCATCTGGAGAAATCTTGTGCACTTGGATGGGTGCGGACTCGGCAAGCTCGATTCATTCACGAGACGTGGAATGTAGCGGTATACTTCTGGTCAGCTGCAGATTAAATCGATAACGGTGATGCAGGGTGGATTGGTCAAGGACAGTGCGAGGGTATCTTATAGTCTCCAACTTTATCCTAAGAATGCGAGAATGTCCTATGACTCCCATCCGAATAGACAAAAATCGCAAATTAAACACTATGCTCGAGGTGTTAGAAGTATGTAGATCGCTGTCTGGTATACTTTGATGATGTATATGTTCGAGAATTAACAATGAGTGGACGTACTGCACAGTCGCCTATCTACATTCTCATTGATACTCACAAATTAGAGAAGGGGCGTTTTAGCTATGATACTGGAATTTGGAAACATGCTATCGCATCAATGGTCGGTGTTGAAATTACCGTAAAATTGCTAAAATTGTTCGCAGTATCAACTGTGATGCTTATTACACTACTGGCCATTAAAACTGCTACACCAAGAAGAAATGCAGATGATAAACGGGTTTTTTATTGGACAAATATATTATACTGCAACTCACATGTGATTACATTTTCACTCAATTTGGGTGCATAGATCTTGAGAAATCAGTACCCAGAACAACCACCTCTGGCCGTAATAACGGCCTTGATACGCCTGGGCATTGAGTCAAACAGAGCTTGGATGGCGTGTACATGTACAGCTGCCCACGCAGCTTCAAAACGATACCACAGTTCATCGAGAGTAGTTCAAAAATGGTTCAAATGGCTCTGAGCACTATGGGACTCAACTGCTGTGGTCATAAGTCCCCTAGAACTTAGAACTACTTAAACCTAACTAACCTAAGGACATCACACACATCCATGCCCGAGGCAGGATTCGAACCTGCGACCGTCGCGGTCGTGCGGTTCCAGACTGTAGCGCCTTTAACCGCTCGGCCACTTCGGCCGGCTCATCGAGAATAGTGACTGGCGTATTGTGACGAGCCAGTTGTACGGCCACCATTGACCAGACGATTTCAATTGGTGCGAGATCTGGAGAATGTGCTAGCCAGGGCATCCGTCAACATTTTCTGTATCCAGAAAGGTCTGTACAGGACCAGCAACATGTGGTCGTGCATTATCCTGCTGAAACGTAGGGTTTCGCAGGGATCGAATGAAGGGTAGAGCCGCGTGTCGTAACACACTGAAATGTAACGTCCACTGTTTAAAGTGCCGTCAATGCGAACAAGAGGTGACCGAGACGTGTAACCAATGGAACCCCATACCATCATGCCAGGTTTCGCCACTATGGCGATGACGAATACACGCTTCCAATGTGCATTCACCGCGATCTCGCCAAACACGGATGCGACCATCATGATGCTGCAAACAGAACCTGGATTCATCCGAAAAAATGATGTTTTGCCATTCGTGCACCCAGGTTCGTCGTTGAGTACACCATCGCAGGCGCTCCTGTCTGTGATGCAGCGTCAAGGGTAACCGCAGCAATGGTCTCCGAGCTCCTGCTCCTGCAAACGTCTTCGAACTGTTCGTGCAGATGATTGTTGTCTTACAAACGTCCCCACCTGTTGACTTAGGGATCGAGACGTGGCTGCACGATCCGTTACAGCCATGCGGATAAGATGCCTGTCATCTAGACTGCTAGTGATACGAGGCCATTGGGATCCAGCACGGCGTTCCGTGAACCCACCGATTCCATATTCTGGTAATAGTCATTGGATCTCGACCAACGCGAGCAGCAATGTCGCGATACGGTAAACCACAATCGCGATAGGCTACAATCCGACTTTTATCAAAGTCGGAAACGTGATGGTACGCATTTCTCCTCATTACACGAGGCCGGCATCCGGAAGTATCTCCAGTCATCTTTCCCTCTCTTAGAGGCGTTGTCAGTCGATAGGAAGCTCGTAGGGTGGTAGGACACCCTATTGTTGATTTGCAGTACTGTGCAGTACGATGGCAAGCACATGTACATTGTCTCTGAGGACCACAAGATTCGGGACAGATCCATAGTACAGGTAGTTGGCTGTCTGAAGATAGTAACACCTGGTCTCATATAGACCAAAAAATTGCAATGCAAGATACTACTCTTAGAACGACTCCAACACTCGTCAAGTCGTCTGATGGAGGATGAAACAAGGATAGCAGCTCAGAACAGCTGTCTGTAAGAGAGGAGATAATCACGAGAAATTGCAGTTCAGCAACACCCAGCACGGAACTGCTTTGGGCTTACAGTCTGGCCTATTGTAGTGAGTTAAGCGAATTCGTGCAGGAACAGTAAATGGCGTCCGTCACAAGTGCGGCTCAAGAGATCTTCTCTCCGATGCTTCTTGCCACTATTATTAGAGCACGTCTTCGTCGTCCGGCACCTCTTATGCAGTGGAATCCCCATTTCTGCGTCACCGCTGAGCGGCGCCGTGCTGTCTCCTCGGCCAGTCGCTGACGGGTTCGCCCGTCCCGGTGGTATTCCGAGGGTTGTGTCCATCCTCAGCTGACCCAGAGCTGTCCGCCACGTGAGCCGCCGCTTTACTCTCACTGCGCTGAACAGGTAGGCGTAGTGGTGAGCAGGAAATCGCGTATCTGTTAGAAATCACAGTGATTGAAAAGTCACAGATATCACAATAACAACTTTACAAAATCTAACTGCGATTTCAGTCACAGTTAGCAGTCGCAAGTAGCATTTCACATTCAACGCCGTGAGCCGCCTGTTGGTCGAATTCCGTACTGCTTTCTGCGATTTCAGTGACAAGTCGCAACTAACAAGCGAACCTCCCCATCGCACCCCCCTCAGATTTAGTTATAAGTTGGCACAGTGGATATGCCTTGAAAAACTGAACACAGATCAATTGAGAAAACAGGAAGAAGTTGTGTGGAACTGTGAAAAAATAAGCAAAATATACAAACTGAGTAGTTCATGGGAACATATGCAACATCAAGGACAAGAGCTCGCAGGAGCGCCATGTTCTCGTGGTAACGTGAGCAGCCGCGGAACGGGAGGTCCTTGGTTCAAATCTTCCATAGAGTGAAAATTTTTATTTTTTATTTTCAGTTTATGTGACAAACTCTTATGTTTTCATCACTTTTATGGGAGTGATTATCACATCCACAAGAAAACCTAAATCGGGCAAGGTAGAAGAATCGCCAAGTGTACAAGTTAGGTGGGTCGACAACATATTCCTATCATGTGGTGCACATGCCGTCACCAGTGTCGTATAGAATATATCAGATGTGTTTTCCTGTGGAGGAATCGGTTGACCTATGACCTTGCGATCAAATGTTTTCGGTTCCCATTGGAGAGGCACGTCCTTTCATCTACTAATCGCACGGTTTTGCGATGCGGTCGCAAAACACAGACACTAAAATTATTACAGTGAACAGAGACGTCAATGAACGAACGGAGAGATAATAACTATGCAAAAGTAAATAAAAGTAAAATTTTCACTCCAGGGAAGACTTGCACCAAGGACCTCTCATTCTGCAGCTGCTCACGCTACCACGGGACCACAGCGGTCCTGGCTCTCTTTGTGCATGATGTTAGGTATGTGTCCCATGGACTACTCAGTTTGTATATTTTGCTTATTTTTTCACAGTTCCGCACAACTTCTTCCTGTTTTCTCAATTGATCTGTGTTCAGTTTATCAAGGCCTATCCACTGTGCCAACTTATAACTAAATCTGAGGGGGGTGCGATGGGGAGGTTCCCTTGTAAGAGTCGCAAGTAGCAACGTAAAAGCGCAGTTAGCAGTGCCATCTGTTGAGTAAAGTTCATACTACGCTATTCGCTACCGAGTCGAACTGCGATTTCTGTGACAAATCGCAACTAAGAGTCGCAAGTAGCATCTGAAAAGCGCAGTTAACATTCTTTTCCCAGTGCCATCTGTTGACCGACGTACGTACTTCGTTATGAGAGCCTTGTGCCTCACGAGATCGATGTGCTGTGTGTGCATATGAAGGGCTTATTTCAATAGTGGTACAAGTCCATTTTTGTTCATTTTGAGATACAGAGTCGTAAAGTTAAATGAGCGCTGAAAAATCTGCATTTGAGATACCAGAAATATTCAAGCATTGGCTTCTTGCTAGAGATGAACCTTTATTTATGTTTGTTTGGAGCATTAATTTCAGAAGCATTATAGACGGAAAAGTGGAGGTAATGGACTTGTACCACTATTGAAATAAGCCCTTCATATTATATGACGACATGCACATTCAGCATCAGTTATGGTTGGTCAAACACAGCTGTGACTCTGAATGTATTATATTAATAAGAAGCAACATTGCCTTTTTCTCCTGAAAATATCAAGTAAAGTAACAAATGTGTTTGATTCTGCTTCCAATATGACAGTTTTGGTTAATACTCCACATGCCTTTGCAATGTTAACACAGCAGAACTCAGACATCTGTATAAGTGTAGTGAAATGAAAACAGTATTATTGAGTCATATGAATGCCTCACTTTCGTTCCGACACAGTTCAAGACTCGGGAGAAAAGTTTTACACCTGGTGTTCTACATGGCAACTTCACACACAAGAACTTTTTGCCGGTACTACTACCACCTACATAAGTAAGCTTTTCCTGTGTTACTTTCAAGTAATGCACTTAAGCTATTCCTGATTTAACTGGAAGATCTATACTTCCCACTTTCATATCAACAGCCTCAAAATGCATATTGTAGACTTCGGGATATGTTACAGGTCAGTGTCACACCAAGATTGTGGAGAAAGGGAGGGGGGGGGGGGCGGCATGTCAGTCTCGAACAAGTGTTTACCAATAAATAAGTGGCGGAAAATTACGGGTATAGGACGGCTTAACATGTGGAAAATGAGATTTTCATTATTGACTCACTGTATTTAACATTTATTATCCCTTTAAAATCGCACAACAACTTCAATAAAACACAGTTTAATCACTCATCTGCACACTTATTTCACAATTATGTCACTTTTAAACTGCAAATCCTCTAAGAGCTGTCTTGAATCTTCACGAGTCTCTCTCAACAGCCTTGATGTGGATAGATACGTACAGCAACCAGGAATCAAAGTCAGAACTGTGTCTGCAAAATCACAAGGATTATTAAACAATTTTTGCTGTCACTAATTACATGCAATATAATTGACAGTGTAGATTGCTAATATTTGCTGTTATGAAAGCCACTCAATGGGGTATGTTTCACATTTGCAAGAACGATCTCACTGAAGTAATTAACCCCATCGAAACACTTAGAAACTAACCGCTCGTCTGACGAAAACGGTCTAAAGAGCAGTGGCAATTTCTGCAGATCTGTTGACAATGATATTTTGAGTTATCACTTTACTGAGTGACTGAAATGTAGTTCGGGTACCTGTGAACATAACAATATGTTAGAATTCATTTTCTAAACATGAACTATTACGGTACTGTATGGCTACTTACATATTAATTACACTATTAATATTTTCGCAGTTGTTTCCTTAGTACATAATTAAAGCCAACGGAAGAACAAACGTAAAACATAACTTACTAATGACAGGTTTGTTGAGATGCAGTGTTCTGTGTGGACAGATGTAACTTTTTCATACGGTGGTAAGTCGCAGAAATCGCAGGAGTCACAGAAATCGCAGAAGTAGCTGGAGTCACAGAAATCGCAGAAGTCGCAGAAATCGCGGAAGTAGCAGAAATCGCAGAAATAGCAGTGGCGGAGGGATACACGACCTAGGTTCCTTAACTGCGACTCTTAACTGCGACAAATCACAGTTAAGAATAACAGATACTGAAAAGTAGCATTCACAGAAATCACTGATATCGGAAAATCGCAGTTTAGCCCATCACTAGGTAGGCGGCACGCACCTCTGAGCCCTTGGGTGGAGGGAGGGGGATGTGTCGTGACTGACAGCTGCCTCCCTCAGGCTTCTCCCTGCAGCTTGGGCCCATTTACTCCACACTGTCCACTTTGTAGCCTCAATTCTCGTCCAGCAGTCACTCGCTGTTCCCAGTACCTGCACAACACTTAAATCCTTTTATAAAGTGTGCTTCCCCAAAACTTTTTACAAATACAGCATTACAATCATCTCAGATAGTATTTTGTACATTCAATAAAAAATTAATAGAAATGAATATTTACATGAATAGAACTGTAACACTAATTAAATATAAAATGTCTTATACTCTGCTGACAATATTTTGCATAGTATTACATAAAAAGAATAGTGACTTAACCTATGGGCCCATTGTTAATACTAGTGTGTGTGTGATTATTGACTCATTAAGATAAAGAAAAGATGAAGTACGCTACCCATAACCCTAAACTACTGTATGTAATCCCAACTATGGCCTACCCGTCACTGGAGCATGCTCACAACTACTGGTGACTATTTAACTTCAATAACTACGCTAAGTACGCTCTACAGGCGCCATTGCCCATCCCTCGCTGTCTCTGATCCCAGAGGCCTTGATGGTTTCCTGAAACTGCTGAAGACATGACGGCCGCACACAAATACACAATGAACACATATTAGACGAGATAAAATTAGCTGCAATTGCCTTAGTAATGGAAATGAATAAAAATACTATATGTAACTTATCGGCTACACCCGTTTACCATACATACGCCCCGTCCTGCCCCACTGACACAACTTGATGGATGTTGCTGTCTCTGACGTGGCTGGTACGCTGAGTCCGTCGCTGCTCATCTGAGATGGAACTGGATATACTGAAACTTACGGTGGAAAATTTACACACATTAAAAAAAAAAAAAAAAAAAACACGGCAGACTTCGCAAGTTACAATACAAATACTCCACCTCTGTAAACAAGTTCTTCTAAACTTCATCCTTTCGTACTTCACTTGTGTGCTAGGTCTGGCACCAAGACACCAATTACAGGACTTGTTGAGGAATTCCATACCATCTGCGTTACTCCGCTCATACGATAAATCCCGACGACCGCACACGTTCAGAGACGTGACGTACCATCGTACGAGAAACTCGCCACACTCCAGAAAGGTTACGTCCAGCAGCAGTGGCGTGAGCGGGCACAATGGCCACCTTTGTTATCCGCCTCCAAATCCTAAGAGTATGGTACAACCCGCTGAGGGGTGCCCAACACGCCAACGAAAAAAAATCCTCACTGGAAATAGGTGCAACACTGCAACTGTGTGCCAATAATGCCAGTGACAAGTACCGCGAAAACAAACAAATGGTGCAACTATGAAAGGCGTGCCCAGAACACTGTCGATATGCATCCAGCAGCTCTTCTTCAACAAAGACACAGTAATAGTTATAGTGTAAAGACAAAACACACATGAAGATCGAGTCCGTGTTACCATTGACTCGGAAGAGTGGTGACTCCACCATATGTAACGGAAAGACAGGAAGAGTGAGTTAGACCG
Organism: Schistocerca piceifrons; assembly: GCF_021461385.2. NCBI lineage: Eukaryota > Metazoa > Arthropoda > Insecta > Orthoptera > Acrididae > Schistocerca > Schistocerca piceifrons. Next base: position 39,395,035 of record NC_060149.1, on the reverse strand, counting down.
ACACTTCGCTTTCAGAGTTAACCAAGATCGCGCAAGATCATATGTCGCTTCGTAGCCCCTACAAGTTACACATGTACATGGTAAAGAATATCAATAAAAAATTACCACATTTAATGTCTAATGTGTACACAACAGAAAGATGTTTTCTAACCCCGTTTATTTTACAAATTTTTCCCTTTTGTTTCATACAGAAGACTTATTCCACTAACGGCTTGATGTTGGATAAGTGGTGAATACCAATCGATTTCTTGACCTTCAGTGTCTGCAGTTGGTACGTGTTCTGGTGGACGATTCTTCTAACTCTGTAGGGCCCGTTGTACATTGAGAAAAACCTTTGGCATTTCTGTTTTTGTTTATTCGAAAGCCGAAAAGATTTCACCAACACTTTTTGCCCTATACAAAAACTACGTTCTCGCCCTCCTTATATTTCAACATATGTACACGACTCTGTCCGGGTATTTGTGCGGATTTTCCGCGAGCCGAATCTGCACGGTCCTGGTTTCAATCTCGCCCTTCTTTTTCTGTTTCGGTGATAGGAACTCGGGTTAGGACCAGGTATTTCGATTGGCTCATCCCGCTGCTCATCTGAATCTCTGCGCCTCAAGCTCGTGTCGTACTGGCGGGTATCGTTTTGTCTCTGCAAGTTACTCTGCCGTCCTTAATTTTGTCTCCCATAGTCCTGCCTCCCGGATGTACCATCACGCACATTCTTCCTGTCATTGTTGTTATTGCGCGGTGCTCCATCAAAGTCGCCATTGTAATGGTTATATTGCCCTTTCCTTCTATCATGCACTGCTTCTTTTTCAAAAATTAACCCCAACTCGCGCAGAAGGCTTTTGAATGTTTTAATATTCGATCCGTACTTTCCTACAAGTGCTTGCTGGTAGTTGCTTGGCAGTTTCGCGAAACAGAGCTTAATTATTTCACCATCACTATGTGGCACATCAAGAAACTGATTCCTTTTAATTAAAGCCTCAAAGAGCTTCGTGGGGCTCTTGTATCCTGACGCCTCCAGATCTGGACTCAAAATGATTTCTTGTTTTATTCGGTCTTGCATTTCGTGCGACCAATACGCTCCGAGAAACGCGTTGGTGAATTCTTGGTACGTTCGGCATGTACCGGCAACACCGCGAATTTTCTCAGCTGCCGTGCGCTCGGTATGCCCGCAGATAAATTCTAATTTTGCTGTCAATGGCCAAGATATTGGTAGCGTGTTAGAAAATCGTGACAGCCAATTTTTGGGTGAAGTGTGTCTCCATTTTCCCGGAAATTTTGGACTTTGAGGACCGATAAAAAGTGTTTGTAATCAAACTCTGGACCCTCTTGCACATTTCTATTGGTTCTAGTATCAAACGCCCGCGTCTGTTCGAAGCGAGCTGACATCGCCTGGCCAGCCGCGGTGGTCTCGCGGTTCTAGGCGCGCAGTCTGGAACCGTGCGACTGCTACGGTCGCAGGTTCGAATCCTGCCTCGGGCATGGATGTGTGTGATGTCCTTAGGTTAGTTAGGTTTAAGTAGTTCTAAGTTCTAGGAGACTGATGACCACAGCAGTTGAGTCCCATAGTGCTCAGAGCCAATTTGACATCGCCTGGTGCGTACTGTGACCACGTAGTCCTGCCCCATAATGATACTGGAACTGAGAATTAGTTGTACCAATTTTGCGTCCGTTCGCTCCCTGGGTTGCAGTGCGCTCTTGGAAGTCCACTACCTTGGGCCGAGCCGGTGTACGGTGGGCCGCCGTCCGGTGCCACACTTCCATGTCCGCCAGTCGTCGCGATGTACCAATTTGTACTTGGCGCTACAGGCGTGCTACACGTGTTTCTACGCTTTCGCACCTTTGGATGGTACCCGCAACGCGTTCTTCAACGCTTTCCATTCTTTGCGTTGTACTCGTAAGTGCTGCCTTTCCCTGAGCTTTTATTGCAGCAATTCCTACAGCATTGACGTGTACAGATCGCCTAGCGATTCTTGTACGATTATTAGCGATTTTTGCCAATTTTTTGGCGCCAGCTGTCTCTACCCTTGCTAACTCTGTATCCCTCTTGGCTTCGACGGCCCTTTTCTACGCCTCGACACTCGTCTTACGGACCACCGCTATTTCACTCTTGACTTCGTTCGCAATCGCAAGTACCATAATCTCTGCTTCATCCATTCTCTTTTCTAGGTTCTGCTTTATGTCCATTACCAAACCCAAAATCTCTAATAATAAATCCTTCGGCTGACTAGGCACGTCTTCACTAATTGATGTTACTCTAGACACTTGAGCGCTGTTATACTGTCGTGACCGAATTTTCCTCGGTGTGTTCTCATCTGTGGTCTTATTTATATAAACAAGAGCCTCCGCATGCCTATTCACTTCTACCTCCGATTCCTTCTCACTGATTTCCCGCTCATATCCTCCTGCTCTCGGTCTGCCTAAGATTCGCGTCTATCGTCTGTGTTCCACACCTCCCGTCCCGTGGGAAAACTCAATACTTCTTCATCTGGCTCAATCCTGTTACTACCCTGTTCCTGTTCAATCGTGTGCAGTCTATTTATTTGAGATACGTTGACAACAGTCGCGCCCTGCTACGAGTGAACATTCATTCACGAAACATCAACAAAAAACAAAAAAAACAAAAATATAACAGCGAAAACCCCATATAAAATTAATACAAAAATTGCACTAGTCCACTCCAACTACTAAAAATAAAAAGAATTTAACCGACAAAGGTCAATAAGACAACCCCTCCAAAATAATTTCAACGCGGAAGCAACGCTGTCAGTTTCAACGGAATGTGATGTGGTACAGGACCCAGCCACGCTGCATTAGCCGAGCGACCTAGGGCGCTGCAGTCATGGACTGGGCGGCTGGTCCCGGCGGAGGTTCGAGTCCTCCCTCGGGCATGGGTGGTTGTGTGTGTTTGTTCTTAGGTTAAGTAGTGTGTAAGCTTAGGGACTGATGACCTTAGCAGTTAAGTCCCATAAGATTTCACACACATTTGAACATTTGAATTTTGTACAGAACCAACACACACAAAACAAAACAAAATGAAATTAGTTAATAAGTGAACAAAATCAATGTCAATTACATGGGCACCGCAAAATATTTTTACCGCGAAATCTAATTACATCAAAGAAAATTAATTGTGGCGTTTTCTTTAATCAAGAAATGTTATCAATCAAGTCCTGACAGCATCTCAGCAGTCACAGGAAAGAACCGAGGCAAGGGTCCTCATATTATGCGAGGTGCCGAGATGGAGAAGAGTTTGTACCTCTTTAATTCTGACGAATTTTGCATGACAACGAGACATGCACTCGACACCCTCCTTACCTTCCATTAATTAATTATGAGCACACCGGTAACGAAAGGAAATGATGGTTGACCCTGATAGATGGTAAAATAAGGAGTGCACACTCACAATAATTTAATAAAAATCGTAATCTACTCACAAGGGAACCTCCCCATCGCACCCCCCTCAGATTTAGTTATAAGTTGGCACAGTGGATAGGCCTTGAAAAACTGAACACAGATCAATCGAGAAAACAGGAAGAAGTTGCGTGGAACTATGAAAAAAGTAAGCAAAATATACAAACTGAGTAGTCAATGTGCAAGATATGCAACATAAAGCACAATGAGAGATAAGGAGCGTCGTGGTCCCGTGGTTAGCGTGAGGAGATGCAGAACAAGAGGTCCTTGGTTCAAGTCTCCCTTCCAGTGATAAGTTTAATTTTTTTTTATTTTCAGACAATTATTATCTGTCCGTCCGATGCGAGGTAACTGCGCCGTAGTATTTGGACGTTGTATGAAAACGTTAAAAACATATGTTATGACAGAGCACAGGGAAAACTGTGCGACTGTGAAACTGTTGCATTCATTTCTTGCAGTTTATGTGACACACTGAGCGAGGTGGTGCAGTGGTTAGCACACTGGACTCGCATTCGGGAGGACGACGGTTCAATCCCGCGTCCGGCCATCCTGATTTAGGTTTGCCATGATTTAGGTTTGCCATGATTTCCCTAAATCGCTCCAGGCGAATGCCGGGATGATTCCTTCGAGAGGGCACGGCCGACTTCCTTCCCCATCCTTTCCTAATCCGATGAGACCGATGACCTCGCTGTCTGGTCTCCTCCCCCAAAAACAGCCAACAGCCAATTTATGTGACAAACTCTTATGTTTTCATCACTTTTTTGGGAGTGATTATCACATCCACAAGAAAACCTAAATCGGGCAAGGCAGAAGAATTTTTTTACCCATTCGCCAAGTCTGCAAGTTAGGTAGGTCGACAACATATTCCTGTCATGTGACGCACATGCCGTCACCAGTGTCGTATAGAATATATCAGACTTGTTTTCCTGTGGAGGAATCGGTTGGAATCGGTTGACCTATGACTTTGCGATCAGATGTTTTCGGTTCCCATTGGAGAGGCACGTCTTTTCGCCTACTAATCACACGGTTTTGCGGTGCGGTCGCAAAACACAGACACGAAAGTTATTACAGTGAACAGAGACGTCAATGAACGAAAGGACAGATCATAACTTTGCGAAAATAAAATACGGGAATTTTTCGCCCGAGGGAAGACTTGAACCAAGGACTTCTCGTTCCGGAGCTCCTCACGCTAACCACGAGACCACGGCGCCCCTGAGCTGACATGATCCTTGCTGTTGCGTATCTTGCGCATGGACTACTCAGTTTGTATATTTTGCTTATTTTTTACATAGTTCTACACAACTTCTTCCTGTTTTCTCGATTGATCTGTGTTCAGCTTTTCAAGTCTTATCCACTGTGCCAACTTATAACTAAATCTGAGGGGGGTGCGATGGGGAGATTCCCTTGTCAGAAAAAAGAGAACTTTATCATAATAAACAACAGGAAATGGGATTCTGCATATATCTACGAAATGATATGCGGATAGAATGATATATTAATATTTATTATACATCAGAACATAAAGGCAGACGATTATCGACACTAACAGTAGGTTAAAGGATAAGGTATACTGAACTATTACGAGAATAAGAGTTGGCTCGAGAACAAGGGGCTCCTACTCTCTGTGATGCAATAGATTGACGATAATGACGGGAGGTCCTAATGAATCAAATATTGCTCTCCCGAGTATAGTGCCGTATCGCGATTAGTGGTGAGAGCTCAAATGTGATCACATGGAGAAACAGGCAAGATGGACTTGTAGCAAAACGAGCGCGCGTGCTGTTGAGGACTTCAGTATAAAACTGATAGGTCCTACAATGCTGGAGCCGCAAAATACTTTACCAATCCTGAAAGCTGTAGCAGGTCGTCGGTAGGCAGCGTTCTGATGATGTAGGCACCGACTTCTGCTGTGCAGCAACTCTGTTTCAACCCCTTGCCTCGAAGGCTGTCCGAGAATTCTAAGTTCTGCTGAAAAAGTGCGACTAAGTCGCAAGACCGTCAAACTCAGACGAAGATCAGATCCCGAATGCCCTGCGCCCGCGCAACACAAAAGCGAAGCCAACATTGCTCCACTCCCTATCCTCGAAAACCGCGAATCAGCATTCAATGCTGATTCCAAAGTTACCCCACACGGTCTCAGAACATCGTTCGCGCCAACAGCGACCATTCCCTCCAATTTCGAGCAGGACTTTATGATGCCAACTAGCCTCAATTTAAGTTGACCAATCATGCCTCTGCTAATCAGCTGAGGGCACTGAACTTGCCGTTTGACTGGCTATGAAAACAACATACCTAGAGCACTGGCCATCCGGCACCAGACAGTCGCGCCCAGCAGGGCACGGTCTGCAAGTATTCTCAGAATCATGAGGACAATGCAGTCAGTCAGTGCCAGCAGTCTTCGTTCCGGACGCGCTGGAACGGTAAACACATAAACTGTGGCGACACTCAGACGTCTCGCAGGTCGTTTCGCCCTGCATTCAATAGGCGAAACTCAGCCAACGTAAGTTGTTCCGCCAGGCGCTTAAGCCCACTGATGTACAACCCTCTCAGTATTCACAGAAGTGCCGCCCCCAACCGGAAACGCAGTGTGCCGCGTCCTCCGATGCTCGCCTCGAACAGGCCACCCAGGGAAGTAACCCAACATGCATAGGAATCAAGTGAAAAGTATTTTGAGCTCTCAGTACAAATACTCTCATTACAATAACCTTATTCGGCCTGTTACCTCCGTGCAATGACATAAAACATTAATAAAATTGATGAAAATGAGAGGCGACATGTAGTAGAGGGCAAGGAACCTCTCATGCTTCCAGCAGTAACTTTTGAACCTTCTTTTGCTGCAAAGCCAAGCGAAAATGTAACAACATTTTTGCAAAACGCCAGGCACATGGGATGTAAATGCACATGGCCAAACCACTTTTTGTTAAACGTCACCACGATGAGGCTTTCGGGCGATGCGTGAAGTTATGCTGAATCACTAGACGCGCTGCAGGAAGTTTCCACTTTTGATTTCTTGTAAAAGGGTTAGCAGAGCGCTACTCCGACAAGTGTGGGGTTAGCTATAGCCGTGATCGGTTGTCCACCCTAAAATAGAAAGGATGGGAGGACTTTGAAGCATTCGCAGACAGAATTAGAGCAGTATATTGTCGCACATACACCATAGGAAAGGACAATACATGTAATGAAGTATTAATTGAAGAAGCTGCAGTGAGAGCAATCAATGTATTCATACAGGAAATCAATCCAAAAATAGAGTGTGAAGTAAAGGCAGCCTCTCCCACCTTCTTGCAGGAAGCACTTACACTGGCCCTAATACGAGAAAGCAGTAACATTTGTCTCCACCTTCGCACGCACCAGCGAAGCATGATATGTGTTCATTAATGGCACGAATTGCCAAAGATGCAGGAAGCCCAACCGTACGGCCGAGCGCTGCTGGGCTCCCGGTTGTAAGAAATTCCGTACCTTCGGACATGAACAGGGTTGGTGTCCACAAAATAAGTGGTCGAATTCCCCCTAGAGGAAGGTGCCAGTAGGCAACAAAATAAACAATCAGCCAAACAGGGGTATCATTCCACGGGGAAACAAGCATGGGTGGGGTAGGTTCTGTCACCCACCCTCGCCCCCAGTGAAGTATATGACTCTATAAAAGGGGAGAACCTACTGAGGTGGCAAATTTAATTTTAGAGGGGAAGTTCAGAGGGAAGTGTGTCAAAATTCTTGTAGATGCCGGAGCTCAGATTAGGGTTCTATTTGTTTCTAATAATGACAAGCGTATGCTAAAAACGCCAAGCAACAATATAACTGGACTTGGAGATGGGATGATCATTTTTCCATGCACCTATACAATAGACCTGCTCACTGAAGGCAAAAAGTTTGCCTTTGATATGGACGGGATTTTGATATCATTCTCGGGAACAATTTCGTAAGATGCTATCTGGCTGTGATAGATTATAGGAAGCAAACATTTCAGTTCAGTGATACAGACCACTGTCCAACAATTTCCTAAGATGCTATCTGGCTGTGATAGATTATAGGAAGCAAACATTTCAGTTCAGTGATACACACCACTGTCCAACAGTGAGCCTGCGTTTCATTCGTGAGGAATCTGTGAAGGGAGTCCTACATCACAAGCTCCAGCTGAACTAGGTACATGGCTGTTAAAAACTATCACACCTGTGACTATTAGCGGTGGAAAGGGAAAAGTTCTCTGGACTGAAGTCAAAGACCAGGTACCGCCGAGATCGGACTTCCTGTTCGACCCGCTCGCCCAGAATGACTTTCTTGAAAGGCTACAAATCCATGTTAAGAGAGGTCGAAGTAGACCTGAAGTGAAAGGGAGCAGGTTTCAGATACCTGTGTGTGGTGACAGTTTTGGTCAACGGGATGTAGAATTCTCACATGGCACAATAATAGCCACTGGAGAAGAAGATGCGCAAATAGATGTTTCAAACGAGAAACAAAGTCAAGAGAGAAGATGTAAGCAGTTACCTGTAGGGATGGTTTGCACCATAGCACCTTTGGTAAGAAATCGGTTGAGAGAGTAGTTGGTACATTTGCCAGAGTCAGAGCAAAATCCTTTGTATTCGGTTTTAGAGGAATATGCGCGGCTATTCGAGGAAAGGCAATATTTGCCAGCAACTGACCTCGCAGAACACGAATTTCCTATGGGAGACGCTAGACCATTGGTGCAGAAGCTGTATGGTTTACCTCATTATTTACAATCTTTTGGTGAAGGCACTATTCAACAGTAATTGACTGCACTGATAATTCAATACTTTATAAGCCCGTGGGCCCATCCAGTTGTTATTGTGCCAAAGCAATCGATCAGTGTGGAGAAAAGCTGTCGTCTATGTGTCTATATGAGAGCAGTAAACAAGGTCACCACATCGGATACTTACCCTCTGCCACATACCCACGAGACCTTAGACAGGTTAGGACATTGCAAATACTTTACCACCCTGGACATGAGTAGGGGGACAACAGGGGTGCTGGTCCATTTTGTCTTCGCGGGTTGCCTATATCTTGGGCAGGTATACACTCAGGAGCAAACCTATTGTTCTCCTTCGATTGACAGGTACTTAACCTACTGTTCACCTTCGATTTACAGGTACTTAACCTATTGTTCTGCTAAAAGCATCCATCCTTTTGATTGACAGGCACTTAACCTATTGTTCCCCAGCCCCCTCCTCCACACCCTCAGGAAAGCTCCCCCCTCGCTGCTACAGGTACACTTTCACGTCTGAGTTATTGGAATAGCAACTCCCACTCTTATCAATTTGATTTACTCCTTAATTAAATTCATCAATTAATTAACCTTTTGACTTTAATAAAGGTGTGAACCAAGGTGATAGTCTCTCTACTGTCCTATTGAATGTAGCCCTGCATAGTGTAGTAAATAAAATCAACAAAAGAGGCATCATATTTATGAAAACTGGCCAGATATGTGCATACGCTGATGACATTGCTGTAGTAATAAACTCCTAGAAACATACTGGGAAGTGGAAACAGAAGCCTTAAAAATTGGCCTCATAGCAAATGAAAACAAAACAAAATATATGGTAATGTCACAATCTGAGGCTAGAAGAACCCTTAAAAACCTAAACATCAATGGGAAATGCTTCAAAGGAGTGTCCTCTTTTAACCACTTGGGAGCCCTAATAACAAATGATAACAGTATTGGAATGGCTATAAGAGAAAGAATACAAGCAGGAAACAGAGCTTACTTTGCAAATATGCAGCTTTTCAAAAATAGCCTTGTTACAAGAAAAACTAAACTGCTAATACATAATTCCCAAGTCTGCCCAGTTATCACATAAGGGTCAGAGATATGGACATTGACAGAACACGATAAAAATGCACAAAGAACCATTGAGCGGTAAATACTATGCAAAATCTATAGGCCAATAAGGGAGGAAGAAGGCTGGAGAATAAGCTACAATGCCGAATTACAAGAGGTAATACAAGCCAGGACATAGTAAAATTTGTGAAATCACATGGAATACGATGGTTAGGACACTTGGAGAGAATGCAGAGGATAGAATTCCAAAGAAAATGATGAAAGGTGTGATACATTCAGTTAGGCGAAAAGGGAGATCTAGAAGAAGTGGCATAAACACATCTCCAGACTAGTTGCTGTAGAACACCGAAAATTCCCGCCATTTTTTTCTTCTGTAAGGCAATGCTTCGAATTCTGTTTGCGTAATTGTTCTTATTGCCCCCTGTGTGTGTTTAGACAGTGCTCTCTTTCCAAAACATAAGAATGCTTTTATGATTAATGATGTTTTCACGAACGTGCACAGACATGATGAAGGCTTTTAGTGGTGTGAGCATTAAATGTTTCCGAGACATATGTTGACAGCAGGACGAATATTTCATGGTGATGCATCAGCCATACTGGGCACGTAAGCACGGTGTGCGCGGTTGAATGCAGCTCACATGTCCTGTTAGTATCGCTAGGAACAATGTGCCCTGTGCTATTCTGGGAAGCTTTGGAATAGATTTCTATAGTGCTGGACTCGCAACTCTCTGTCATCGTGCCAGCAATGGTGTGTAGTTGAACTAGTATTTCAACAAGGATTTCTCGGGTGTCAAGTATGAAAGGGATGCTGCCGCCTCATCCTTGTGGGGCCTGAACTGACATTTGCGCTTGGTTCGGCAACTGACAGCCATGTCATCACTTCCATGGGGCCCGCTTGTGCATCCTGACTCCTGGGAGCATCTGCAGTAGCGTCCTGTGCCGTCCAGTCAGTGGATAAGGGATGGCAGGATGTGTCTTTACTAGCGATCTTTTGTTTCAACTATATTCCATTGATTTCATCAACCAATAAAATGCTGCGAATTAAAAGAAAACTACCCCATACATGTGGAAGAATATCGATTTAATTAATTTGCATAAATTTTTTATATAAGCGTGGTGTTGGCAGTACAATAGTTAAGAGGAGGGGTGTACGTGAGTGGGTGGCATGGAGCAGAACAGCAGGTTAAGTGCAGACCACTTGGTTACTTTGCTTAATTTTCATGTAAAACCCAGTACAATAAATTAAGGGGGTAGGTGACAAAGAAGAATGGCCCAGAAATGGGGTTCAAAAGCATGTGAAATTCGAAAAGTGTACCACAAAATGGTGGGAGGACATAACTAATTACTTAATTTGGTATCAAAGGCGGTACAATAGTTAAAGGAAATGGGGGTGATATGGGAAGCCACTTAACAGAACAATAGGTTAAGTGTTGACAAAGCACTGAACATTAGGTTAAGACACCCAGAGTACAGTGCAGAACGTTAGGCTATGCAACATGTTTGCTCCAGAGTTGTTTGCGTCTTTGCACATCAGTGTACTGCATTATTTACGAGTAGTTTGTAGTGTCTGTGTACTATTTACCTCAAGCATGCCAGGGTGAGTGTTTTGTGTCAGTGTGATAGATATACTATGTCAAATCCATCCTTAAATAAATTGTTCCAAAATAAATAAAGTACATTCCTTACCTCTTCAGCAGCCCAGAACAGGCTAAGTCCTTTTCCTGTCTTTTTCCTCCTCCAAACCGCCATCGTGGATTATGTTACAGGAGGGATGACGGCGCCCTTCGGTGGCAGTACTGTGTACTAGGTCAGTTGGACTCCGGACCTCATGGTGAAACACACTTGATAGTGGTACTGCCTCAAATTGTTTAAATAAAGACTGATAATAAAGACTTCCATTTATCCTATCCAGCACAGGCTGAGTCCTTTTCCCACAATTCCTGGGAGGAGGTGGCGGTCAGATGACTTAGGTTAGTGGAGATAACCCAAGTGACCTATTTTCCCATCAATTTCTTAGGTCAGTGTAGGTAGTCGTGGTGTGTTGCATTGTATTGCTGGAATTTGAACTTCCTGCCATTTTCTGGGGCAGGGGGTCCGAAGGGGGGAGGCGGTTAGGTTAATTAATTGATCAATTTAATTAAGGAGTCAATCAAATTGATAATAGTGAGAGTTGCTACTCCAATAACTTGGACCTGAAAGTATACGTGTAGCAGCGAGGGGGGGAGGTTCCTCAGTGGTGGGGGGGAGGGGGCTGGGGAACAGTAGGTTAAGTGTCTGTCAATCAAAAGGATGGATCCTTTTAGCAGAACAATAGCTTACGTACATGTCAGTCAAATGAGAACGATAGGTTAAGTACCTGTCAATCAAACTAGAACAATAGGTTTACCCCTGAGTGCATACCTGCACTTGATGTAGGCAACCCGCGATAACAAAATGGACCAGCGCTCTTGTGGCCACCCTACTGACACGCGTTCTGAATATCTTCAGATTCCGACTGCACCACAAGATTCATCTAAATTGCTTTTGTAGTCCAATTTTGACTGTACGAATTCTTATGTACATCTTTTGGTGTAAGAAATGCTCCTGCCACTTTCAATGATTTTCTGACATGTTATTGAGAGGTTCAAAGCCTACTATGTTCCTTGTGTATCTCGACAACATCATAATGTTAGCAAAAACAATGGAACAGCATGCTGAAAGATGAAGAAATGTACTGTCCAGATATCATAACTTGAGTTTAATACTAGAAAAATGTTGTTTTGCAGTCACTGGCTCAGTACCTGGGGCCCATCATTAGTTCAAATGGAGATAAGCCAGATCTTAGGTTAACTGAAGAAGTGGACAATTTTCCAACCCCAAGAAATACGAGGGTTGACTGAAAAGTAATGCCTCCACCTTCGTAACTCTTCAACAGTTAGCAGCATTGGTATGTGGCAGGTACTTGCTTGTTCTGTAGCCTCTTCTCCACAGCTCCAGTTGGCGGTAAGCCTTAGTATTGTACGGTTGTGTTGTTACAGTGTAAAGTATGGAACCCTGCGCAGATGGTCGGTCAATGTGATTTAAGCAACGTGCAGTCATTGAATTCTCGACAGCAGAAGGTGTCACCCCAAAGGAGATTCGTTAGAGAATGGAAGCAGTTTATAGTGATTGCGTTGATGTGTGTACTGTTGGTCGTT